>NW_012120932.1:6898597-6912955 GCF_000951035.1 Colobus angolensis palliatus
CAGTTTGAGACCAGCCTGGCCAACATGGTGAAACCCCATCTCTACTAAAAATACAAAAAATTAGCCGGGCGTGGTGGCAGGCACCTGTAGTCCTAGCTACTCGGGAGGCTGAGGAAGAAGAATGGCGTGAATCTGGGAGGCAGAGCTGGCAGTGAGCCGGGACCACGTCACTGCACTCCAGCCTGGATGACAGAGCGAGACTCCGTTTCAAAAAAAAAGAAAAGAAGAAAGAAAAAGAGAGAGAACAGAGAAAAAAGAAGAGGGAAAGAGGGAGGGAGGGAAGGAGGGAGAGAATGAAAAGAGAAGAGACGAGAACAGAAAAGAAAGGAAAGGAAAGGAAAGGAAAAGAAAAGAAAAGAAAAAAGAAAGGAAAGGAAAAGAAAAGAAAAGAAAAGAAAAGAAAAGAAAGGAAAAGAAAAGAAAGGAAAAGAAAACTCAACCATAGAACAGGACGGTGGAGCAGCAGGAAAGGAATGAGAAGCAGCCCCGGCCCCAACTCCGCCCTGGCCTCTGCCTGTGCCTTCCTCCACACGGGAAAAGAAGGAAGCTTCTGTCTCACCTAAGTCATTCTTTCAAGTGCTCTGTCACGCGCAACCAAATTACATCTTACCATTATGCTTTGGAAAATATGAAAAACAAGTCCGTGTGGACTTTATGTGTGTCTTTGTAAACCTGTGACTCGATGAACGCACTACAACTCTTTTCTAGTGAATGATGAAGTATTTGTGCACATATACTTTGTCCCGAGAATTAAGCCTGACACTGTGAGAGAATATAAAGAAGTTCAAGACGGGGTTCTTGTCCTCAGGAAGTCCGTGAGTCTGCCACTGAGAAAGGACATGCACAAACCACCTATCCTCTCTCCCAACACACCTACCCGGAGGAAACAACATGAGGCAACAAAGTGCAAAACTGTGCAGTGTGACTGCAAGTGGGGATGGAATTCAGAAACCAAAGCCAGGGAGGACGGGGGCTCTGGGAGAAGGCTCCAGGGAGGTGCTGGCCCTTGAGGTGGGCCTTGCAGGAGGAGGGACAGAACCTGGAGATGCAGTGGAAACGGGCTGAGCATCCTCAAGGGTGGGGACCAGCCACAGGCAAACCGCTGTCTCAGTAATGAACAGAGCATGTTCAAGGAGACTGGAAGGAGGTCAACCAGACGTGTGGCCTCTGCAAACAGAGCCCTCCCTTTTCTCAGGACATGGTCTCTCAGCCTTGAGAAAGAGTTCCTTTAAAGGATGATTTACCTCCCCATTCGCCCCACATCTGGGAGATGAATCCTTGCTCCAGATCCTCCCTGCCGTGCATCTAACACAGGCCTGACATCGCTCAGGCATCCCCCAGCATCGCCCTGAGGTACGCCCGAGGCCCAAGGACCCTGTTTTTCTGTGGGAATCCTGCTCAGCCAGCCCAGTGACTTTGAAAGAAACGTGCTTCTTACCATGCAATAGGCACATCTGAAGTCTCACTCACATACTCCCATGAGCTGTTTCAAGTTAAACAGTGAGGTGGAGGTGGTATGCTCTGCTTCCTAGGTTGTGAAATAGTAATAAAGCAACAGAATGACCAGTCATTGCTTCCAAAGAGAAGGCCAGGGAATTTAATTACTCACAAACTAGCCACAATCAGAGGATGAAGCAGCAACTTTCCTAATAAGCTGCTTTTCATAAACGAAGCCGTTGTTGAGTTTTTAAAATCCAACCAAACAACAAATCACTTTGAGGACAAGAAGAGCACCGCCAGCCTCACGAAAGACGTGGTGCAGCCTTCACTCGCAGAACGTGCTTCAGAAGAGCAGGTCCTACAGAAGCACGGAGGACCCAGCCCATGCAGTTAGGGGAAATGGCTGTGGAATCCAGGCTGCGCCAGGTCTACTGCTCATCAAGCACTGGCTGATGAGAAGGCCTGTGTATCACAACTTACATTCAGTGGTTTCATACTGGGGGCTGGGAACAGTCAATAACACCTCTGGGGTCTGGTCTAAGACAAATGAAACCAAACGACTCTTTTTCCAAAACTGGGCCTTAAAACAGCTCATGGGAACCACCCGTGGCAGCCTGGCGGAGCAGGAAAGCACAGGCCAGGTGTGAGGAGACCTGGGTGCCAGTTTGGCTCTGTTGCCATGGAAGTCGTTGTTGACTTTGGTTGCTTAATCTGCAAACCAAGGGAGCTCAACTGGAGATGGCCCATCTCTGACACTCATTGTGGCGCTGAGGATGACTCTGTGTTAGTAACAGATGAATGCACAGGAAAGAACCAGTGTATGCTTCTCTCTTCATCTTCTTTTCTGCCCATCACCATTTCTCCATATGCCCCACATCATATTAATTCACCAACTAATAAACAGCCATCCTCAGTTGCAATGTCGTCTGAAGCTCAGTGGATTTCATGCTTGTTTGGTGACAGCAGCAGCTGCTGCTGCCCTCAAACCACATCCTTCCCCTTCGTCATGAAGCCTCCTCGAGAGCCACAGTTTGCCTTGGCCAGAGCTCCCGAAACGTCAGCTTCCACCAGAAACTGCCACCCATATGCAGAGTTCTGGTTCATCAGCCCCTCTGAAGCAGATCCAGCCGGCCACAGTGGATTCCAGGTGGTCAAGACCGAAGAATCTCATAGCATTGTCAGCATACTGAAGCCGAAAGGAACCGCAAAAAGCACCGAGTCTGACTGCCTCCGATCTGTAGGTGAGGACACTGAGGCCCTAAGAGGTTTATTTGTCTAACATGGACTAGCCAGAGCTAGAACCCAAGTCTCCTGACTCAACGGTCAATTATGACTTCGAAATGGACAGAATTAGAAGCTACTAAAATCTATTTATGGTGTGCTCTGCACTGTGCTAAGTGGCTTCTTAAACCTGACATGTGCAGATAACTCAGAATCCTTTCTAATCTGCTCCTCTTCCTGTCCTCCCCACATTAGTCAATGGAGCAGTCGTCCATCCAGCTGCTTCTGCCAGAAACTTGGGAGTCACCCTTGACATCTCCCTCTACCTCATCATCTCCCCATATAAAACTCCCAAGTCCTGCATTCTCCAGAGCACATCTTGGAACTCTCCAATTTTCCCCACCAGCACCCTCTCCACCCTGGTCCAAGCCACCTTCATCTCCTGACTGGACTGCGGCCACACCTCATCTCATCTCACCATTCCGCTGCCACTACTCCCGTCCTGTCGCTTCATTCTCGAACCAGAAGCCAGAGTAATCATATCAAAACATAAGCCAGATCACGACCTCCCCACCCCATCCCCACCCCGTCCCCACCCTTGCCACTGCTTAAACCCTCTGGACTTCCCAATACACTCAGAATGAAGCTCAGATTTATATGAGGCCCTGCTTGGTCTGACGCCCTCATGATGTCGCCAATCTCATTTCACGCCAATCTTCCCTTAGGTGACTAAACTCCATGAACACTTCTTTCGGGTGCTCCAGAGTTCCAGGTTGCTTCCAATCCCTGTATAATATGCCCTTCTTCCTACTGCTGGCCTGGCTCACCTTCCACTGCCCTTCAGGTTTCAGCTTCCACATCACTGCCTCAGAGGCACCTGCCCCAGGGTCCTGCCAGGAGCCTCTCCTCTAACCCTGCATTTCTCCCACATAGGACTGACCAGTTTGTTGTACTCCATTTTTGAGAATATTTGTTTAATAACTATCTCCCCAACTAGACTATAAGTCCCTTGAAGACAGGGAATGTCTCTATTTGTTCATCACTGTAGCCAAAGAATTTAGTGTTGAGTACATAGGAGGCCCTAAATAAATGTCTGCTGAATTTATTTATTAATTAATTTACAGAAAACGTGAGTATAATAGTGCCTGTCATTTGCAGATGAGCAAACAAAAGCATAAAGAACGTAAGCAACAGGCCCCAGACCTAGAATCAGTAAGCAGCGCAGAAGAGATTCCAACACAGGCTAGCAGACCCCAAAGCCCGTGTCCTAACTCTATATCCAATCACACCAGGATGGAATAGGCTGAGAGAGGATCGAAGAGGCAGTGAGCATTGATTCATACGGAACAAATGGAGTCTGTGAAAGGCTGAAAAATGGCCCCCAAAAGATATTCACATCCTAATTCCTGGAACTGTGAATGTTACCGTGTATGGGGGAAAAAAGAAAAGAGAGGGGGGTCTTTGCAGTTGTAATGAAGTTAATAAGGATCTTAAGTTAGGCAGATTATCCTGGATTATCTGCATGGGCCCTAATTGTAATCACACATGTCCTTGTAAGAGGTAGGCAAAGGGAGATTTGGCAGACAGAGGACAGGGGGATGTGAAGACAGCACCAACAGAGATTTGAAGATGGTCTTAGTTCAGGCTACTAGAACAAAGTACCATAGACTGGGTGCTTATAAACAGAAATGTATTTCTCACACTTCTGGAGGCTGGATACCTGAGGTCTGGATGCTAGCACAGTCAGGTTCCTACTGAAGGCCCTCTTTCTGCTTTACAGATGACTACCTTCTCATTGCATCCTCACATGGTAAAGAACAGAGAGGGAAAACAAGCTCTCCTATCTTTTTTTCTTTGAGACAAGTCTTGCTCTGTCGCCCAGGCTGAAGTGCAGGGGCACAGTCAGTTCACTGCAACCTCCACCTCCATGTCTTTTTTTTTTTTTTTGAAATGGAGTCTCACTCTGTCACCCAGGCTAGACTGCAGTGCTGCAATCTTGGCTCACTGCAAGCTCCGCCTCCCGGGTTCCCGCCATTCTGCTGCATCAGTCTCCTGAGTAGCTGGGACTACAGGTGCTGCCACCACGCCCGGCTAATTTTAGTATTTTTAGTAGAGACAGGGTTTCACCATGTTGGCCAGGCTGATCTCCAACTCCTGATCTCAGGTGATCTGCCTGCCTCGGCCTCCCACGGTGCTGAGGTTACTGTTGTGAGCCACCAAGCCTCAGTGTCTTTTATAAAGCACTTATACCATTAATGAGGGTTCTACCCTCCATCCTCATGACCTAATCACCTCCCAAAGGCCCACTTCCTAATCCCATCGCATCAGTGAGTTCGGATTTAAACACAGCTACTCTGGGAGGGATATCAACATTCAGTCCATAGCAAAGATGCTGGCGATGTTGGCTCTGAAGACTGGAGTGACGTGGCCACAAGCCAAGGAACACCAGTGGCCACCAGAAGCTGGAAGAGGCAAGGAACAAGATTCTCCCCTAGAATCTCAGGAGAGATGTGGCCCTGCTGCCACCTTGACTAGTTTAGCCTAGTCGTACTGATTTCAGCCTTCTGGTCTCCAGAACTGTCACAGAATCCATTTCCATTGTTTTAAGCCACCAGGTTTGTGGTAATTTGTTACAGCAGACACAGGAAACTAATATAGAATTCATAACGTGATTTTGCGAAGACACAGAGGCTTACATCTGGAAAGGTTTTACTCCCTGCTTCCCCCGTCTGTACAGGACCAGGTATTTCAGACACAGATAAACACAGCACCTCCGTTCTTAGCACCATTTCCACTCTATACCCCCTAGGCCAAGAATCAGCATTGAGGAATGGGAAAATCAGAAGGCAAAACGATGTAAAAATCAACCAGGGGTCTAAATGCTTTTTCTTTTTCTTTTTTTTTTCCCCAAACTAGCCCTAGAAATGCTTCAGGCCAGACGTGGTGACTGAGCTACAGGCTGAGCTGGGAGACTTGCTTTATCCCAGGAGTTGGAGGTTGCAGTGAGCTATAATTACGCCAGTGTACTCTAGTCTGGGCAACGCAGTGAGATCCTGTGTCTTAAAAAAATAAAAAATGCTTCAAAGCCCAGCACTTACGTGAAAACCAATGTAAACGATGTCTTAACATAGCTTCCAAAATGTTTTTGGACCCATGGAGATCTGCATTTTCATTTTTGCCATACAATAAGTAACCTGTAGTAGATAAGCAGCTGCTTTAAAATAGCTAAATAATCACATTCCATGAAATTATAAGCCTGTATTTGCAAGTTCACCTTTCAGTCTCACTTTGGGTCCTTGTTCTGCATCATATATTAGGGTTTGGCTTGAAATACTGATAACTCGCTCTGTTTTAAGACAATCTGTAATTTTATAAGATAGATTGTAGAAATATAAATTTTAATGGCTTAACATCCTAAGAAGTCAAATAATATTTACAAGGTGAGACGCACTGAGAAGAAACACATTTTAACATACTCTCAATCTCTCCTCCCAGAGGACAAGGAAAACGCACTCCTACCAGAGCAGCCATCTTGCTATTATTCCATCCAGTTTCCAGATGGGAAAGGAATATTAAGTCGTTGGCGATTAACCCTACCAAAGCAAATCGGAAATTTCCAAAGCTGTTGTCAGTATGGCTCTGCAGTTTAAGATGAACATACAGGAGGTGAATGCACAGCAGTTACAACATGGTTGAAGAAACGACAATCTTAAGAACTGCTATAAGAGAACATAACAAGAACTCTGTGATGAGAGGGACAGAGAAAAGATGGTTGAGGAAATGTGGTGAGCTGTCTTCAGGTTGCTGAATCTTCACAGAGGCAGAAAGGTGAGGATAGTTTCACATAGGAGAATGTCCTCAGCAAAGGTATTTTTCAGAGAGCCCAGAGCAGCTCTGGGAAGCAATTAGAAAAACTTTGAAGTACTTCACTTACAATATGTCCAGAGCAGGAAAGAACTTCAAGTTCAACAGCCCCATTTTACAGATGAGAAACTGAGGCTAGGACAGGTTAGGTCACGTCCCCAAGGACAAGAACCTGGTAAGTGGCCAAGCTGGGATTCAAATTCGGTACTGTCTGGTACTGTCTTCCTCTGGTACTGTCTGCTGGGCCGTGAGCGAACCCTTAGCCTCTCCATGTTTATTTCAGATGCTAAAGATGTATCTACCAGCTTAAATAATGAATGACAAGCTACCTTTTATTTCTTACTGGCCAATAAATGTTGAAGCACTATGAATCTATCCTATGAGTCACTTCAACCAAATTGCTTTTTACCAATTATTTGCAATATGACATTTACATAGATGCCATCCCCCATCACCTTCTTGCATGTTTTTTTTTTTTGAAACAGAGTTTCACTCTTGTTGCCCAGGCTGGAGTGCAATGGCATGATTTCAGCTTACCACAACCTCTGCCTCCCAGGTTCAAGTGCTTCTCCTGTCTCAGCCTTCAGAGTAGCTGGGATTACAGGAGTGCACCACCACACCCGGCTAATTTTGTATTTTTAGTAGTGACAGGTTTTCTCTATGTTGGTCAGGCTGGTCTCGAACTGCCTGCCTCAGCCTCCCAAAGTGCTGGGATTACAGGCATGAGCCACTGCACCTGGCCTTCTGCTGCCTCTTTTACCCTGGCCTCCCTTTGATCTCAAGGGTTAGTAAATAACTATTTGGCCCAATTATTTTTATTGAGACTACCTAGTTTTATACATGAGCCCTTACCCGCCACACTGAAGAAAGAAACCTGTGCTAACACTATACCTTTGATAAGTGCAGACACTTATCAGATGTGGTGTGGACATGTGCATGCTGGTCTATGAACACGAGGCCTGAGTCAAATGCACAGATGTGGCACATTCCCAGCCATTCATGGTCAGGGCCATTAAGCTGTCTGCTGCTGTGCCTCCACCCTAGAGCTGGTGCCTGAAGGAGCTGCTTCGTGGCCTCGGTAGATAGAACTTAGGGTGTGAGCAACCCCAGGCAAGAAATCTACATACAAGTTCTATTGCTGGGGCTCTTATGCTAACGTTTCCTCAGTTGTATTGCTGGGGCTCTTATGCTAACGTTTCCTCAGTTGTATTGCTGGGGCTCTTATGCTAACGTTTCCTCAATGGTGACATCTGATAAAAGGAGCATGCCTGTCCTTTGTTATATATATTCTTTCAGTCTCACCCCAGAATCTGAGAAGAGGATACCTGTGACTTTGTATAATGTAGTGTAGTTTCCATAAGGATAATTTATATATTTTCTCTATTTCTAGGCCATCATTTATCAAGCATAACGAGCACTGTGTTACCTGGATAATGACAAACTGTTTTGAGTTGTCCTCCAGGTAGTTCATTTTCTTACTTTTTACTTCTTCTAAGTTAGAAAATCCTAACTCATATGTAGAGCTCGTTTGGTGGCTCTGTCGGATACATTTGGGTGTTCCGATCCAACACAGTCCTACAAATTACGAGTTGGTTTCACGTTTATTATGGTAAACATAAATCGATGGGCATAATAAATTC
Source organism: Colobus angolensis palliatus (assembly GCF_000951035.1). Taxonomy (NCBI): domain Eukaryota; kingdom Metazoa; phylum Chordata; class Mammalia; order Primates; family Cercopithecidae; genus Colobus; species Colobus angolensis. The sequence continues at coordinate 6,906,763 of NW_012120932.1, forward strand.
AAGAGCTAGAAGGCTGGGTTAAATGTTCCATTGGGGAAGTGAAATCAACAAAGAGATGTGTAACCTACCTTTGGGTTGCAGTTGGCAAGCATGTTTTAGCATTTGGATGTCGTTTTAAAACATAACCTATAGCATGTCATCAGTTCTTCGACTTGTGGATAAAAATCCATTCATTCAGCAAATATTTAGTAGCTACTGGTGACAGTGCTTGGCACTAGGGATACAGTTGGAAACCAGAAGATGGTCTCTGCGCTCACATATCTATAATAGGATTTATATAAATTTATATAAATCCTATAACAGGATTTCTTGTGCTTAGCATTAAAAATCTTAATGTTCAGCCTTAAAATAGCACATTATTTGAGAAAGCCACCTAAATAATAAAAATGGGCTTTACAGACACTGTTCACTGTCATGTTTTTAATTCATACCACATTCCAAAATCTTTCGTGAGGCACCTTTGCCTCCAGTACATGATTTGCTGCCCATTTTCTTCATTTTTATAAGAAATTGTCACATTTTCACAATTCCTTTCAACTACAGTGTCGGGAGGCACAGTACAGACCACCACATTCTAAAAATAAAATACTGCCGTCCACCACATTCTAATGCAACTTCTTTGAGTCATGTAACAATGTCCTTTCTGTCCTTTCTTACTGGTTGCCACGGATCCCAACTTACCTTTTTCATTCTCCTTCATGACTCACAATATAATCATTAACCAAATCAAACAAAGCAGTCTTCTCTTACGATGTGGATTTTCATCGAACAAAAACTCATCAGGTAATTCCGTTTCACATAAGTACTGCGCATGTGCTAAGTCCCGTCTCACATAAGTACTGAGCACGTGCTAAGTCCCGTCTCACATAAGTACTGCGCACGTGCTAAGTCCCGTCTCACATAAGTACTGCGCACGTGCTAAGTCCCGTCTCACATAAGTACTGCGCACGTGCTAAGTCCCGTTTCACATAAGTACTGCGCACGTGCTAAGTCCCGTCTCACATAAGTACTGCGCACGTGCTAAGTCCCGTCTCACATAAGTACTGCGCACGTGCTAAGTCCCGTTTCACATAAGTACTGCGCACGTGCTAAGTTACGTTTCGCATAAGTACTGCGCATGTGCTAAGTTCCGTTTCGCATAAGTACTGCGCATGTGCTAAATTCCGTTTCACATAAGTACTGCGCATGTGCTAAGAGGCGATGGACAATCTGCACATCTCTGGTTCTGCCCAAGTGTGAAGTGAAAGCCCTGCCAGGATGTACCTATGAGAGGAACCGCTTTTCCATGCGTGTACCATGGGTCCTCTACATATCTGTCTGATGAAGCATTTTGCCAGTAGCCTATTCTGCCTTCTCTGCACATTAAACTCATCATTAACATCAAAGCTAATCTCACTAAGTTTTCCAGTAGTAGTGCGTCTTGTACCTTGTTTTCTCTGTGTGGAGTAGAGCTCTGAATACTGCCTCTGACATTTTGACCTCATTTCTGGTATCACTGTAGAATCTCAAATTCAACATTTTCAAATCTCACTTTGAAAAATACTATTTTGGATATATTCTGGAAACAATAGGTTTAGCTTTGTGTTTAAAAATAATAGAAAAGCTTCATGACTTCATGTCACCATCTGATAAAAGGACAGTACACAGTGACGTGAGATTGAATGGACTACTTGTTGGATAATGTTTTCTTTTTGAGACGGAGTCTCACTCTGTCGCCCAGGCTGGAGTGCAGTGGCACAATCTCAGCTCACTGCAACCTCCGCTTCTTAGATTCAAGTAATTCTTCTGCCTCTGCCTCAGCCTCCCAAGTAGCTGGGACTACAGACACACGCCACCACACCCGGCTACGTTTTGTATTTAGTGGAGACAGGGTTTCACCAGTTATCAGGCTGCTCTCAAACTCCTGACCTCAAGTGATCTGCTCACCTCAGCCTCCCAAACTGCTAGGATTAGAGGCGTTAGCCACCGTGTCCATCCTTGTTCAATAAAACCTAATTTCATATAGTCGTAATTATTTTTTCCTTTTTTGGCTGTTTGTGTTAAATCATTCTACTCGAAGGAATCATTTGTCTCATCCGCTACATACACATTTCTATATCCGTACTGCGGTCCTAGTCACTATAGTTCTAATATTTTTATGAATTCTAATATTTACTTGATTCATTCTATCTCTCCTTTTGCCCTTCAACACTCAGTCATGGAGCTATTTTTTGGAATTGGCATAGAATACCTAAAATCAATGAAAATTTGTGAGTAAGAATGGCAGATAACGGAAAAATATATCAGCTGAGGTGGACTGCACTCAGCTGACCAAATACTAGCCAAGACAAAGTGACTAACACTCTTTTTAGCATATACATAATCTTAACATTTTTAATGAATAAAACATGTAAGAATAAAATGACTGCATTGGTGTTTCCTCTGCAACTGCGAAAGCCCCTGCAGGTCACCTAACTGACTTTGGGGTATGGTGGGGGCATCCCCAGTGGTCTATGAGCCACGTTGAGAAACTCTGCTTTCAGTCTTCCAGCTTACCTTCATTAGGCCTGTGTAAACACACAGCCAAAAGTTGTCACGATGCCCGATCCCACTGTCAGTTCAAACTGAACTCCATGCAGAAGCTATCTATCTTCTCTCCTTGTTCCTTACCCTATGCCCAACTCCCAGCCACCCTTCTTCCCACCCTGGTCTATGCAAACCTCTCTTCCACATCTCAAGGCAGGAAGCCTGTGATACTGACGTTGAACTAGGGTTGAGTCCTACTGCTCTTCTTCCAAGGCAGTAATTCCCAACCTTGGCAACTCATTAAAGTCATCCGGGGAGCTTTAAAAAAATTTCAAAGTACTGCTGCCTAGAAGCTACCCCAGATCAATTTAATCAGAATCTCCGGGGTGGGATCCAAGTACTTGTATTTTTAAAAGGCTTCTCTGGTATAGGCAGGATGAGGAGAACTGCCTAAGATGACACTGACATAAGGCATCTCCCATAGCAGCCGCTCAAATTATTATGTCTATCGGGTCCACCCTTGTTCTGGGTTCATCATCTCTCATCAGGGCTACTGTGACCAGCTAGCTCCTTGCTGGATTCTCTGGACCCTGTGACATCTAGTGCTGCTGATCTGTTTCACATCCACTGTCATCACAGTTCTCAAATGGTCTTTGTTGTCTTTCCCTCTGGCTAGTCACTCCCTTCCTGCAACTCTCTTCCCAACTTGTCTGCACGCTGGAATCACCGGGGCCTTTAAAGCACCAATGTCTGGGCAGTAGCCCACACCAAATACATCACCACCTCCAGGGATGGGAATCAGGACGTGGTTAAAAAGCAGCAAGGACTGAGAATCAGTATTGTAGGAGTCACAGTATCTAGCATGACTACCACATCTAGGTTAACTTAGCTACTACAGTTGCGCTTGTTCTGAGCTGACAGCCATTCTCAACAAGGAACTACTTTCTCTCTAGCACTTACAGTCCACTGGCAAAGACCGACTTGAAAGACTAATCATCACATCACAGTGATGTATGTGCTAACAGGAATACCAAGAATCTTCTGAGGAGAGAGCAAGTAATGGCCGGTGAAGTTAGGGAAAGCTCTTCAGAGGAAATCATACTTGAATGAGGTCTGGAGGGAATCATCCAGCCCAAAGAATGAGGGGCAAAAGACATTTTCTTAGAAACATACATTTATTCTTTAAAATATTATCGATGCGTACTGACACAGAATGTTCCCATTACATGTTTTTGATCAGTTAAGACAATGCTTCCCACTCTTTAAAATGCCATGATACAAAGAGAAAAAACATCTGCATATTCCCTGATTAAACGAGGCTCCTAGTGGTGGAGGTAACGGGTGTGGGACTCTGGCTGAGGGTGTCTAGCTCTCAGCCTACCGGTCACCCTTTGCACGCCAAGGCGCGCCTGCAGGGACGCTCCAAATTAGCACCGCTTTTTGGGTTTTCCAGTAACAGAAAACCCATTCAAACTGGCCTAAGCGGTGAAGGGTCTTTTTCTCTCTCAGAACGAAAGGCACAGGGATGGGTGCCTCCAGGTACAGACTGCCAGAGCTCTGCTTCTCCGTCATTTTCTTGGTAGTGTCTTACTTGGCATCGGCGTCATCCCCAGGCTGGTACGAGATGGCTGCCACATTGCTAGGTGTGAGCAGGTCAGGCGAGGAAGAGAGGGGTCCTTCCTTTTATGTCTATGTCTCTCTGTGAAGAAAGTTTTCTGAGAAGCCTGCAGAGAGTTACTCCCCATATTCCCGCAGCCAGAATCTTGTCAAATGTCCCTGCCTAACCGAATCCTTGGCAAGGAGAAATGGAACACCATGATCAACTTACATGATCCAGGATGAACTCACAGAAATGTGGACCAGATTCGCCTTCACAAAAACACATAGGGAGGGGTAAACAACCACACAAAATCGAGGCTTTTTCAGCAAGGGACGGGCTGTTGGGTGGGCAACCAATAGCGTTTGCCTCGTATCAGAAAGAGGCCGTGCAGCATCGTAATTAAGGGCACTACTCTGGAGCCGGGCGGTGAGCTCCAGTTCCACTCTACCATTGCCAGCTGAGTATACGGGCTTCCGAGTTTTTCTCTCTGAAAACGAAATGATATGAGTCCCTAACTCCGGGGGGTGCTGGGAAGACGAAACGAGGATGAAAGGTACACTGCTCAGAAGCGACTCGGGCATATGTGCACATTATGATACGGCTCAATGTTACTGGTCATTTCTGTGGTGTCTGCCATGGGTTATAACAGCCAACAGGCAGGGCCACATCTGCGGGTACGAGAGGTTTTCTCTAATGAGCACTGAGCCAGTGCCACACTCAAGTAGGCATTCAATAAGTTCTTTTTTTCTTTTTTGCATACTAATAATTTAATTTAAAATCTATGTCTTCTTGCTAATAAAAAATATGCTACCAACTAAAAAGTAACATTTTACAATTAGAAATACTTCTAAAGCACAGGTCCTCATCTCACAGGCTGGGGACTGGTGGGAACCAGGCTGCACAGCAGGAGGTGAACCTCAGCAAGCGAACACTCCTGCCTGAGCTCTGCCTCCGGTCAGATCAGCAGCGGCATTAGATTGTCTTTTTCCTTTAGATGGAGTCTCACTCTGTCGCCCAGGCTGGAGTGCCGTGGTGCGATCTCGGCTCACTGTAACCTCCACCTCCCAGGTTCAAGCAATTCTCCTGCCTCAGCCTCCTGAGGAGCTGGGATTACAGGCTCGTGCCACCTCGCCTGGCTAATTTTTGTAATTTCAGTAGAGACGGGGTTTTGCCATGTTGGCCAGGCTTGTCTCGGACTCCTGACCTCAGGTGATCCACCCGCCTTGGCCTCCCAAAGTGTTGGGATTACAGGTGTGGGCCACCGCGCCCGGCCTGACATTAGATTCTCATAGGAGCACAAACCCAGCTGTGAACTGTGCATGAGAGGGATCTAGGTGGCAAGCTCCTTATGTGACTCTAATGCCCGATGATCCAAAGTGGAACAGTTTCACCCCTAAACCATGCCCTCCTCCCCACCCCCGTGGAAAAACTGTCTTCCACAAAACAGGTCCCCAATGCCAAAAAGGTTGGAGACCACTGTTCTAAAGTATTTGAAGATATTACTGCAAAAAAAAAAAAAAAAAAAGAAAAGAAAAAAGGTTACCAAGTAAAAGGTAACATTTAACAATTGGGAATACTTCAAAAAATCTGCTGCTCCCTGGAAAGTATATTAAGAAAAACATTATAACAGTAATTATAATTTACAATAAGTATCTATTGAGCCTTCGCTAAGTGCTGGGACTGCTTTAAATGCCTTACATACACTCTCTCATTTAACCCTAAAACCAAACTTTGGAGTCAGGATTAGCAGTAAAACACTTAAAACTAAACTTCAATGAAAATATAAGTTTATTTTTAAAGGACAACCTTTTCCAGAATTTCATGTTAAACAAATTTGAGCTACCCCCAATTCCTAGTCCTAAGACACACTTTCTCACCTTACTATTCCTACCCCTGCCCAATTTTAGCATTTCTGAACTCAGGATGCATCTTAAAATGTTTAGACTTGGCCGGGTGTGGTAGCTCACGCCTGTAATCCCATCACTTTGGGAGGCCGAGGCAAGTGGATCACCTGAGGTCAGGAGTTCGTGACCAGCATGGCCAACAGGGTAAAACCCATCTCTACTAAAAATACCCAAAAAATTAGCT
>NW_012120932.1:6913689-6920289 GCF_000951035.1 Colobus angolensis palliatus
GCCTAACTTTTGTAGTTTTAGTAGAGACAGGGTTTCACCATATTAGCCAGGCTGGTCTCAACCTCCTGACCTTGTGACCCGCCCGCCTTGGCCTCCCAAAGTGCTGGGATTACAGGCGTGAGCCACCGTGCTGGCCCAAGCTCCATGTTGTACTCATTAACCAAGTATATGCTGGCAAGACGTTATCTTCCAGAGAGGGCCTTAAAATGGGATCGAATGAGTAACGGCAGTGTTACATTTCCCCTGGTGCTGGTAGCCAAGTAACTCCCACTTTAGATTGTAGAAATCACGTGAAATAGTGCGGACCTGAACATTAAAGCCTAAGCGATATGTCCCCAATCCTACAGGCGGTTTATCGCCAAGATTTCTCACTTTGCTTCAGTCCAAGGACCAAGTGAAGAACTAGAAATTCAAGAACACCACTTAAATCCTAGGTCTAGCAATTGATTTTCTGGGTGCTATAAGCAGTGACTGAAATGCCCTGGACTCTCCTCCTTCATCTGTTAAAAGATATCAACAGTGCCTACAGAAGGTCTGAGGGTATTAAGAGTAACTAATGAGATTGTTTTGCTTCCAACATACCTCACATTTTCTCCCACTCATATCTGTTTCCTCCCTTACCGCACACGAAGGTCTACATCTCCCAACCCATTAATGATTCAACTTATTAAAGGAAATCAGCCGCTTGCCTGGCAGCTAACATAGTTCCGCTTCATTACTACTTGAATTAATTTCATTTTCTTCAGTCATCTATAAGAATCTGTTCATTTTCAGAAACGTACGTGTTAACAACATATTAACGGAATACAGAAGTAGAGTTCACCAGGCCCTGGCAGCAGCCTCTGGGCCCCAGGTTCCAGCCAGCCCAGCCCCACTGGAGTTCCTGCTGCCTCCACACCCCACAGAAGATCCAGCTCCTCCCACACTTACCAGCCACCAGGGCTACCTCTGCCCACAGAATGAGATCCAAACTCCTTAGGTGGGTGGAAGAGCCTCTCCATGATATCCATTCCCCACCCACCTTTCCAGCTTCACATCTCATCATTTCCTCCTTGTACCCTGCACTGCAGGCATGGCGGGAGGGTGGGTGTGTGTGTGTACACAAAGGGAACCACCAAATCTACCAACCTCCCTGCAGCCACCTCCACATGTGCCTCCCGTCTTTGATAGTGGGTAAACCTGTGTGTTCATCAAAGACCCACTTTACTCCTATTCTAGATCTCCACCCCTCCCACCACCTCAGTGAACATGGTCACTGCAATCACCCACTATCCTCCCCACTCTCATCAGCTTCATTCATTCATTCATTCATTCACTCATTCATTCGGAGACAGAGTCTTGCTCTGTCACCCAGGCTGGAAAGCAGCAGGGCCATCCCTGGCTCACTGCAGCCTCAACCTTCCAGGCTGAAGTGATCCTCACACCTCAGCCTCCCGAGTAGCTGAGAATACATGTACACACCACCATGCCAAGCCAATTTTTTAAAATTTTTGTAAAGATGGAATCTCACTTTGTTTTCCAAGCTGATCTTGAACTCCTGGGTTCAAGCAATCCTCCCACCTCGGCCTTGGAAAGTGCTGGGATTACAGGCATGAGCTGCCATGCCCAGTCAGCTGCTTTCTCTTTGCCCAGGTTATTCTCTTCAGCACACAAATGTGCTCTGACAGACGGTGCCTTTAAAACATCCTCAGTTGACTTCCCATCCTTCTCCAGCAACTTCCCTGTTTCTTTAATCTTACAGTAGGACCCCCTGAAAGCACGGCCTGTACTTGATGTCTCAACTTTCTTGCCCTGCCCTCTCTCCTCAACTCACCCCAGTTAAGCTTCTTTTCCCAACAGTCTATCACAATTGCCTTCTTCCAGGTCACCAGTGACCCCCACTGAACCAAACCCCACAGTCCTCATAACTTCCGCTTCTCGGCAGCGGAGATTCCTGACGCCACAGCTCAGGCTGCACCACTGACCTTCTTTCCACCTCCCTCCAGGATGTGCCCCTCCACTTTCATGACGTCAAATACCATCTGTATCCTGAAGGCTCTGCAAATTCAGATCTGTAGTCATGGGCTGCCTCTTGAACTCCAGCTATATTTCCACTAGGCATTTCAGACTCAAAACATTTATTTTTTTTTTTTAGATGGAGTCTCACTCTCATCGCCCAGGCGGGAGTGCAATGGCGCCATCTCAGCTCATTGCAATCTCTACCTCCCAGGTTCAGGTGACTCTCCTGCTTCAGCCTCCCCAGGAGCTGGGATTACAGGCACCCGACACCACACCCAACTAATTTTTGTATTTTTAATAGAGATGGAGTTTCACAATGTTGGCCTGGCTGGTCTCAAACTCCTGACCTCAGGTGACCCACCACCCCCCACCCACTCAGCCTCCCAAAGTGCTGAGATTACAGGCGTGAGCCACTGCACCCGGCCCAGTCTCAATACATTTAAAATCAACCTTGATTTTCTCCTACAACCTTATTCTTCCCCTGCCCAGCCCTACCTCAACAAAATGGCACCAAATCTTGAAATTGTTCTTGACTTCTTTTTCTCTCACATCTTAGATACAATCCACTCCAAAACCCCAACAGCTCTTCAAAATATCCCAAATGTGAACACTTCTCACCGTTACCAATTCTAGTCCAAGCTACCATGATCTCGCATGTAGATTTCTCTATTAGCTTTTAAACTTGTATGCCTGCTCTTCCCTGCCCCTTTCCTCTCCCGTTCCCCCAAATTAGGTATCTACCCAGCATGATCTTTTCAAGGCACACCTCAAATCATGTTACTCCCTACTTAAAACCTTCAAATGGCTCCCCACAAATTGCTCAGAATAAAAACCCTGTAACACCCCATGGAATTGGGTCCTCAGCAACTTCTCCAGTTTTACTTCCTACCACTTTTTCCCTCGTTCATTCAACACCAGCAGTCTGGTCTTCCTGCAGTTGTCCCAGCTTGCAAAGTGCTTCCCACCTGGGGCTCTGCCCCACCTGATTCTGTGTCTTGTCTGTGCTGGAAACCACATTCTCCGAAAGCCCACCTGAATAGCCCACAGAAAGCAGCAGGTTCCTTATTCCCAAGTTTCCTTTCTCTGCTTTATTTTTCTTCATAGTGCTTTCATTACCTGAGAACATATTAAATATTCATAGGCCTGCCTATTTGTCTCCCCTAGCAGAACTCAAGTTCCACATGCAATGGGCTTTGTTCTGAGCACCTGGAATAGTACTTGTACATAGTAGGAGTTCAATAAATATTTGTTAATTGATTGAATGAATAATTAAATTCTTGGACTTCTTCATCTTTTTTTTCTGAAATGGTCACTTTTCTATTTCCACAAGGCACTCACTGACTGCCTCAGGTAACTTGTATCCTGGTCTCAGAGGCTCCATACCATCCTACCTGAACCCCACTCCCACAGACAGCCCACATCCAGCCTGCTTCAGCCTCACAGCGGCCCCAGGAACAGACCCATCTGCCCCTGAGACTATGAGTTCTTCCAGGGCACAGATTTTGGATTTGTCTTGTACCCCAGTGCCAAGAGTTTCTGGCACAAAGCGGCCATTCAATATGTGTCTGTGGATTTAAATAATATGCCAGCATGGGAAGCAGGGGACAGGAAAGGTTGGTCAGCGGGTCCACAGTTACAGTTAGACTGGAAGAATAAGTTCCAGGTTCCATTACACAGTAGGGTGACTACAGCAAATAACAACGTAGTATATATTTTAAGAAAACTTGAAGAGAAGATTTTGAATGTTGTCCCCACAAAGAAATGGCAAATGCTTAAAGTGATGGACATGGTAATTACTCTGATTTGACCATTATACTACGTATACATGCACTGAAACATCACATTATATCCCATAAATATGTACAATATTATGTGTCAATTATAAATTTCTTTTCAGTGCTGGAGAGGATGTAGAGAAACAGGAACATTTTTACACTGTTGGTGGGACTGTAAACTAGTTCAACCATTGTGGAAGACAATGTGGCGATTCCTCAAGGGTCTAGAACTAGAAATACCATTTGACCCAGCCATCCCATTACTGGGTATACACCCAAAGGATTATAAATCATGCCGCTATAAAGACACATGCACACGTATTTATTACGGCACTATTCACAATAGCAAAGACTTGGAACCAACCCAAATGTTCATCAATGACAGACTGGATTAAGAAAACGTGGCACATATACACCATGGAATACTATGCAGCCATAAAAATGGATGAGTTCATGTCCTTTGTAGGGACATGGATGCAGCTGGAAATCATCATTCTCAGCAAACTATCGCAAGATCAGAAAACCAAACACTGCATGTTCTCACTCGTAAGTGGGAACTGAACAATGAGATCACTTTGACACAGGAAGGGGTACATCACACACCGGGGCCTGTCGTGGGGTGGGGGGAGGGGGGAGGGACAGCATTAGGAGATATACCTAATGTAAATGAGGAGTTAATGGGTGCAGCACACCAACATGGCACACGTATACATATGTAACAAACCTGCACATTGTGCACATGTACCCTAGAACTTAAAGTATAATTAAAAAGAAAAAGTAAATAAATAGATTTCTTTTCAAAGTAACTGGATTTTTTGCCTCCCTTCTTTTTTTCTTAGAAGGGAACAGGGGGCTTCTCAAAAATTAAAACTACTAGTTAGTGACCAGCCTGGCCAACATGGTGAAACGCCATCTTTACTAAAAACAGAAAAATTAGCTGGGCATGATAGTGAGTGCCTGTAATCCCAGCTACTCGGGAGGCTGAAGAATAAGAATCAGTTGAACCTGGGAGGTGGAGGTTGCAGTGAGCCGAATCCCATCACTGTGCTCCAGCCTGGGCGACAGAGGGAGACTCCGCCTCAAAATACAAAATGAAACTAATAAATATCCTCCTTTAAGAAAATAAATGATATGCCAGACATGACTGAGCAACTCCATGGAAAAAAATAAATAGCCCAGATATAGTCAGATGAAGGAATAATTTTACCTAAATTTAACAACAAAAGATAGCAATATCTTTAAATAACTTACCAACGAAAAGATAGCAATAACTTAAAAAATAACACCAAGGCATATATAAGATGATGGGAAGGTATATTTGAGGGAAACCAAAAGTCAAGTGCAAATACTACAGTTTGGATTATGAGAGAAAAAGCAATGCAACAGTACAGTCTTTTCCTTTCTGAACAGTAATGGGGTATTCGAGAGTCATAATCATTAGAGCAGTATTAGATGAGATAATAAAGCAAGTTGGGTTAAACATCCCAAGTGAGTTTAATATCCACTAAAAACTTGGTTTCAAAGGCTCACGGGCATTCTATGTCTGATCCCCAGCCTGCCCAGGAGGCTGAGGAAGCCGTATGGTAACAACAGCGAACTGACGGCTCATCCTCTGGTTGAGCCTCTTCTAGATGCCGGACACCGTGCCCGGCACCGAGGACACAGTAAGACACAGCAGACCCGAGCTCCCTGAGAACCAAGTCTCAGACACACTGACACAGACCCAACAAAATAGAGTACAAAAAGGTCAGCAAGCACACACAGACCCTACGAGGATTGGAGGCTGGAATTAACTCACTCTAGGTGATCAAAGACAGGCCACAGAGGACGACATTCCTGAAGTGGATTCAAGGATGAGTAGAAGCTTGCCAGGCAGCAGGAAAGTGGGGTGGGGAAACAGGAAGGGGGGGCCAAGTAGGAGGAACAAGATGTGAGAAATGCAGAGGCCTGAGAAACCCTGGAGCATGGAGGAATCAGGACAGGACAGAGATCAGTGTTTCTGCTGAGTGAGGTGCACCAGGGACACCAGCATGGGGAGGCAGGGAAGGGCCTGTGTGTCATGCCAAGGTGACAAGAAACCAATTCTAGTTGCTTTTCAGGCAGGTTAATCAGGTCTGCATTACAGAAGCAAGATTCTGATAGTAGTACAGAGAATGAACTGGAGGGGAACAGGGCCAGAGGCAGGGACCCCAAGGTCCCTCAAAGGAAGCCTGAGATGACGGAGGCTCTATGCAGAAAGCATCTGCAGAGGGGAAAGGAGAGGACCGACTTCAGGAAGACTTGGAGGAAGAGGAGACAGTGCTTGCTGCCTGACTGATAGAGTGAACGGGAGGTTAGCAAGAGTTCAGGCTAACATGGAAGCTTGTGTCTTAAGTTACTCAATAGATGGCAGTGCCACTCATAAGACAGAAGGGAAGAAAGGTGACAGCATTTAAAGACATGGCTGCATCAGGGCCTGCTCACCACGGCCCAGGTGTAGCCAGTGGTCTCCCTTACACTCCAAGTGTTTTCTGGAGCTTCCAGGCCAGGGCGGGCCTGAGGAGAACAAAGGACCAAGTGCCCTGGCCTCTGACCTCCCTGAGAGACTGAGTGTCACAGGGTAGGGGTACCACTTCCTTGATGATGTGCCCCCCACACTGGTGCACCATGAAAAGGCCACATCCAGGCCGGGCGCAGTGGCTCACGCCTGTAATCCCAGCACTTTAGAAGGCAGAGGCCAGGAGATCACGAGGTCAGGAGATGGAGACCATTCTGGCTAACACGGTGAAACCCCGTTTCTACTAAAAATACAAAAAAATAGCCGGGTGTGGTGGCGGCACCTGTAGTC
>NW_012120932.1:6920576-7004506 GCF_000951035.1 Colobus angolensis palliatus
AGAGAGAGAGAAAAGAAAAAGCCACATCAAATAAAGCAGAGGCAACCCTACCTGATGACAGAAACAGTGAAAATCCGTAGCCCTTGGCACCCCACTCCCCAGGCTCTAAACAACATACACTTACTGGCATACAAGTAAGTTTTGGGGACAAGCATGGACATTTTGAAGATGTCAACATTTTCTTATCACCTACATTTATTTCTTCTTAAGCATTACAACTATGCATTGGATAAGAACGTTTCATCAATGACGGGCCATGTATGTGACTGTGGTCCCATAAGCTTATAATACTGTATTTTTACTGTATTTTTACTATGTTTAGATACATAGTTACCACTGTGTGATATTGCCTGAGTAGTCAGAGCAGCCACATGCTGTACAGGTGTGTAGCGCACCATTTAGCCCAGGTGCGTAGGAGACTGTACCAGCTAGGTCTGCATAAACGCGCTCTATGACATCGGCACAGCGCGCTCTATGACATCCGCACAGCGCGCTCTATGACATCCGCACAGCGCGCTCTATGACATCCGCGCAGCGTGCTCTATGACATCCGCACAATGACAACATCACACAACACTTTCTCAGCATGCGTCCCCATCATTTAGCGACACATTACTGTATTTCTTCCACGTAAAATAAATATTCCACTTACAGTTTGAAAATATTTCTCAATTCTATTCAGTTTTGGTGAATAAAAATGGGTAAGTTTTTACTCCTGCTGCTTGGCCCTGGAAATGGACACAGTTGTGGAGAGTGTGTGACAGAGACGAGTAATAAAAGCCTCAGTTTTCTTGCCATGAGACCAAAAAAAGGAGGCTCAGAGAATGAGAAAGTACTAGGCAGACTGCAGAGAGGGAGGGTCCATGACCCCATAAAGATGTCTATAAACTCCTGAGCTCATCCCCAAGCTACAATGTGGAGATCTGATCCCAAGCAGTATTCCAAACACTACAGGACAGACCACCACCCGGGTCCCAGACTGGCAACTGCGTGGTGCACACGTGGGACAGGTCCCAACAACAATGCCAAGTCTTTAAAAACAGAACAGACGCTGAAACTAAACTTACAGAAAGCTATTCAGCACTTGTAGCCTAGCCCTAAAATGCACTCATTTGCTGAAAACAACAAAAACATTATCTTTGGTTTTAAATAAGACCCAAAGTCTCATAATATTCAAAATGCCCAGGATACAATCCAAAATTACTTGGCATATGAATAATCAAGAAAATCTTGACTCATGTGAGAAAAGACAGTCAACAAATGACTGTGGAATGATGAGAGATATTGAAATTATCTGACAAAGACTTTAAAGTAGTTATAAAAATGTTCAAGGAAGTAATGGTTAACTGTATTGATATAAATTAAAAGACAGAAGATCTCAGCAAATAAATAGAAGATATAAAGCAGAAACAAATTAAAAACTTAAACCTGAAAAATATAATAACCAAGACTTTTTAAAACACCTCACTCGATAGGCTCAATAGCAGATTAGAAGTAAGAGACTTAAGCAGCAGTCCCCAACCTTTTTGGCACCAGGGACCAGTTTTGAGGAAGACAATTTTTCCACAGACCTGGGGGATGTGGGGGGAGACGGTTTCGGGACGAAATTGTTCCATCTCAGATCATCAGGCATTAGATTCTCACAAGGAGCATGCAACCTAGATTGCTCGCATGCACAGTTCACCATAGGGTTTGAGCTCCTATGACAATCTAATGCCGCCACTGATCTGACAGGAGGTGGAGCTCAGGCCGTAACGCTCACTTCTGGCTGCTCACTTCCCGTGATGCAGCCAGATTCCTAACAGGCCACAGACCAATACTGGTCTACAGCATGGGGGTTGGAAATCTCTGGACTAAAGAGTCAGTGAACTTGAAGATATAGCAATAAAATCCAATCTGAAAAACAGAAAATATTTTTGAAGAAAAATGCTCAAAGCCCCAGGGATCTGTGAACTGATACTAAAAGGTCTAATATTTTGTCGTTAAGAGTCCCAGAGAGAGAGAAAAGCTGTAGTACAGAAGAAAATGTTTGAAGACATAGGGTCAAAAACCCCACAAAATTGGCAAAATACATAAACTTACACACCCAAGATGATGGGCAAAGCTTAAATGATAAACTCAAACAAGTTAATTCCAAGACAAATCATAATCAAATACTAAGAACTGAAGACAAAGTAAAAATTCTTGAAAACAGTCACAGAAATCCTTCTGTTGCTTATAAGGAAGAATAATTTGGATGATGGTGGATTTCAAAATAAAAACCTTGGAGGCCAGGGGAAGAAACAAGCATTTTTATTTTTTATTTTTATTAATTTTTATTGAGATGGTGAAATAAAGATATTCTGAAATGAATGTAAATTGAGAGAATTTCTTGTCAACAAATCTTGCTCTAAAATAATTTCTAAAGAAAGCTCTTCAAATAAAAGGAAAACGAAACCACAAGGAAACCTGAAACATCAGAAATGAAGAAAGAACAGAAATGGTAAATATCTGGGTAAGTAGATATTATCTTTCTGTTATTCAGTTATTTAAAATGTGTTTGACAACTGAAAGCAAACATAGGATTGTCTGATGAGATTTTCAATCTTTGCAGATGTAATATATAAAACAACTATAACACAGAAGGAAAGGGGAAGGAGATTCTTGGATAGACAACTCCGTCCAATAACAGCAGAATAGATATTCTTTCTTATAAACTTAGCTTCTGTTTTCTTTTGTTTGTTGTTTTCATTTTTTGTAAGACGGACTCGCTCTATCGTCCAGGCTGGAGTAAGCGGCGCGATCTCGGCTCACTGTAACCTCCACCTCCCAGGTTCAAGCAATTCTCCTGCCTCAGCCTCCTGAGGAGCTGGGACTACAGTTGCATGCCACCATGCCCAGTTAATTTTTGTATTTTTAGTAGAGACAGGGTTTCACCATGTTGACCAGGCTGGTCTCGAACTCAGGACTTCAAGTGAGCCTCCCACCTAGGCCTCCCGAAGTGCTGGCATTACAGGTGTGAGACACCACATGCGGCTTCTTGTTTTCTTTTTGTTTGTTTTTTAGAGACAGGGTCTTGCTCTGTCACCCAAGCTGGAGTGCAGCGGCACAACCATAGCTCATTGCAGCCTTGAACTCCTAGGATCAAGTGATCCTCCCACCTCAGCCTCCTAAGTAGCTGGGACCACAGGCATGTGCCACCACACCCAGCTAATTTTTAAAAATTTTTGTAGAGACAGGGTCTTGCTTTGTTGCCCTGGCTGGTCTCAAACTCCTGGTTTCAAGCAATCCTCCTGCCTTCACCTCCCAAAATGTTGGGATTACAGGTGTGAGCCACTGCGCCAGGCTAGGAATAGATATTCTTTTAAAGTACACATGGAACATTCACCAAGATACACCATATCCTGAGACAAAAATCTTAATTTAGAAAAAGAAAATAATTTAAATCACAAAAAAGTGTCCTTTGATATAAGTGAATTAACTAAAAATTAACAATAAAAAGGTAAGAGAAGCATCTCCCAACAACTGCAACTCAAACAACACACATCTAAACAGTCCATGGATCAAAGAGAAAGTCCCAAAGAAAATTAGAAGACATCAAAGTGAATAAAAATGGAAACATAATATATCAAAATATGTGGAGCGGCCAGGCACAGTGGCTCACGCCTGTAATCCCAGCACTTTGGGAGGCCGAGGCAGGAGGATCACCTGAGGTAGGAGTTCAAGACCAGCCTGGCTAACACAGTGAAACCCCGTCTCTACCAAAAATACAAAAAAATTAGCCAGGCGTGGTAGCACACGCCTGTCGTCCCAGCTACTCGGGAGGCTGAGGCAGGAGAATTGCTTGAACACAGGAGGCAGAGGTTGCAGTAAGCTGAGATCGCACCATTGCAATGCAGCCTGGGCGACAGAGTGAGACTCCATCTCACAAAAATAAATAAATAAATAAACAAATAAATAAATAAATAATGTGTGGAGCACAGCCAAAGCAGCGCTTAAGGGAGATTTATGCCATTAAATGCTTGTTAGAATAGAAGAAAGGTCTCCAATCAATAAGCTAAGTTGCTACCTTAAGAAACTGGAAAAAGAAGGGCAAAATAAATTCCAAAGCAAGTAGAAGAAGGAAATAATAAAAATAAGATCAGGAATCTATTAAACTGTAAGCAAGAAAAACAACCGAGAAGAATCAGCGAAACCAAAAGGTGACTCTTTGAAAAGATCAATAAAAGTGACAAACCTCTAGCCAGATGGACAAAGAAAAAGAACAACTTACCAACATCAGGAATGAAATCATCACTAAAAAGGATGAAAGCATTAAAAAACATGGTGAATATGATGAACAACTCTATACAGATAAATTCAACAACTTAGATTAAAAAAATTGTATGAATGGTATAAACTTCCAAAACTCTCTCAGAATGAAAGAGATAGCATAAATAGTACTAGAAATTTAATGAAATTAAATTTGTAGTTAAAAACCTTCTGAAAAGGAAATTTTTAGGCCCAGGTTTCACATGTGAATTCTATCAAACATTTAAAGAAGAAATAATACCAATTCTACATCATCTCTTCCAGAAAACATTCTCTTCTAGAAGGGAATACCTCCCAACTCAGTTTATAAGGCCAGAATTACCTTTATATTGACCAGTCAAGAGTACAAGAAAAGAAAACTGCAGGCCAATATCCCTCATGAACACAGATGCAAAAACACTCAAAGAAATATTAGCAAATTGAATCCAACAATATATAAAAAGAATAATACACCAGAACCAAATGTGATTTTATCATGACAATGGAAAGGTGGTTCAATATCTGAAAATCAACCACTGTAATCCAACATATTAACAACCTAAAAAAGAAAAATCATAGATCCTGTCAATTAATACAGAAAAAGCATCTGACAAAACTCAACTCCAATTCATGATAAAATTTCTCAGTGAATTAGGAGTAGAAGAGAGTATCCTCAACCTGGAAAGGACATTTACAAAAACCTACAGCTCACATCATACTTAATGGTGACAGATCAAACACTTTCTCTATAAGATGAAGAATAAGAGGCCAGACCAGGTGGCTCATGCCTGTAATGTCAGCACTTTGAGAGGCCAACACAGGAAGACTGCTTAAGCCCAGGAGTTCAAGATCAGCTTGGACAACATAGCAAGGCACTGATTCTACAAAAAATCTAAAAGGTTAGCCAGGTGTGGTGGTGTGCTTATAGCGCCAGCTACTTGCGAAGCTAAGGTGGGAGGATCAATTGGGCCCAGGAGGTTTGACGCTGTAGGGAGTTATCACTGCACCACTGCACTCCAGCCTGAGTGACAGAGTGAGACCCTGTCTCAAAAACAAAACAAAACAAAAGATCAGGAATAAGAAAAGGATGTCCACTCTTACCACTCCTGTCCACATCACATTGTAAGTCCTAAGAGTGCAATAAGGCAGGAAAAATAAAAAGCTATATAGATTAGAAAGAAATAAAACTGTCCCTATTCACTGACTCATAGAATAAATGAGAAATAAAATGACTGGATACAAATCACCCACAAAATGAATCATATTTCTATATACTAGTTATGAAAACAAAACTAAAATATAAAAAGAAAACCACTTATACGCCAGGTGTGGTGGCTCACACCTGTAATCCCAGCACTTTGGGAGGCCGAGATAGGCAGATCACAAGGTCAAGAGATCAAGACCATCCTGGCCAACATGGTGAAACCCCATCTCTAGTAAGAATACAAAAATTAGCTGGGCGTAGTGGCGCATGCCTGTAGTACCACCTACTTGGGAGGCTGAGGCAGGAGAATAGCTTGAACCCAGAAGGCAGAGGTTGCAGTGAGCCAAGATCGTGCCACTGCACTCCAGCCTGGCACAGAATGAGACTCTGTCTCAAAAAAAAAAAAAAAAAAAAAGAATAGCACTTATAGTGATTAATTATAGTAATTCAAAAACAAAAGTGAAATACTTAGGTATCAATCTAATAAAATACATACAGGACCTCTATGTTGTAAATTACAAAACACTGATGAGAAAAACAATAGAACATCTAAATAAATGGCGAAACATGTTTGTGGATCAAAAGGTTCAAAGTAAGAACCATCATCTGGAAGAGACACTGGGAATAATCACGGTCCAGATGTCAACTCTTTCCAAATTTATCTCAATATTTAATGCAAACCTGAACCAAACCCCAGCATAATTTTTTGGGTAGATATAGAGAAGTGAATTCTAAAATTTATATGAAAAGGCAAAAGACCCAGATCAAAACAATTTTTAAAAGAACAATAAAGTTGGAGGAATCAAATTAGCCAATATTAAGATTTACTAGAAAGGCTCAGTGATCAAATCAGATGTGTTACTATAGAAGAGGGAGACAGAAATCAATGGAAGAGATGAAAACACACACAAATAGACTCACACAAACATGGTCACCCATTTTTTATAAAGATGCAAAGGCAATTCAACAGAGAAAGAACAGTGTTTCAACAAATGATGTTAAAACATTACTGGGTTTTTTGGCTGGGCGCAGTGGCTCACGCCTGTAATCCCAGCACTTTGGGAGGCCAAGGCGGGTGGATTACGAGGTCAGGAGATCAAGACCATCCTGGCTAACACAGTGAAACCCATACTAAAAATACAAAAAATTAGCCAGGCATGGTGGTGGGTACCTGTAGTCCCAGTTACTCGGGAGACTGAGGCAGGAGAACGGCATGAACCCAGGAGGCGGGGCAAGCAGTGCGCCGAGATTGTGCCACCGCGCTCCAGCCTGGGTGACAGAGCGAGACTCCGTCTCAAAAAAAAAAAAAATTATTGGGTTTTCTAGATATACGATCATGTCATCAGCAAACAGTGACAGTTTGATTTCCTCTTTACCGATCTGGATGACCTTTATTTCTTTCTCTTGTCTGATTGCTATGGCCAGAACTTCCAGTACTATGCTGAATAGAAGTGGTGAGAGTGGGCATCCTTGTCTTGTTCCAGTTCTCAGAGAGAAAGCTTTCAACTTTTCCTCATTCAGTATTATGTTGGCTGTGGGTCTGTCACAGATGGCTTTTATTACATTGCGGTATGTCCCTTGTATGCCAATTTTGCTGAGGGTTTTAATGACAAACGAATGCTGGATTTTGTCAAATGCTGGTTCTGCATCTATTGAGACGATCATGTGATTTTTGTTTTTAATTCTGTTTATGTAGTGTATCACAATTATTGACTTGCGTATGTTAAACCATCCCTGCATTACTGGTATGAAACCCATTTGATCATGGTGGATTATCTTTCTGATATGTTGCTGGATTCAGTTAGCCAGTATTCTGTTAAGGATTTTTGCATCTATGTTCATCAGGGATACTGATCTGTAGTTTTCTGTTTTTGTTATGGCCTTTCCTGGTTTTGGTATTAGGGTGATACTGGCTTCATAGAATCATTTAGGGAGGATTCCCTCTTTCTCTATATTGTGGAATAGTGTCACTAGGATTGGTACCAATTCTTCTTTGAAGTCTGATAGAGTTTGGCTGTGAATCCATCCGGTCCTGGACTTTTTTTGTTGGTAATTTTTTTATTACCATTTCAGTCTCACTGCTTGTTACTGGTCTGTTCAGAGTTTCTAATTCTTCCTGATTTAAGCTAGGAGAGTTGTGTATTCCTAGGAATTTATCCATCTCCTCTGTTTTCTAGTTTATGTGCATTAAGGTTTTCACAGTAGCCTTGAATGAACTTTTGTATTTCTGTGGTGTTGGTTGTAACATCTCCCATTTCATTTCTAATTGAGCCCATTTGGATCTTCTCTCTTTTTTTCTTGGTTAATCTTACTTATGGTCTATCAATTTTATTTATCTTTTCAAAGAACCAGCTTTTTGTTTCATTTAAAATTCATAAAAAATTTTTAAAAAATAATTAGACATGCATAGGCAAAAAAAAAAAAGAACCTTGAACTAATCCTAGTACCATACAAAATATTTATCTCAAAATGACATTAGATCTAAATAGAAAGCATAAAACTGTAACATTTTTGTAAAAACATAGTAGAAAATCTCTGTGATCTGGAGCTACGCAAACAATTCCCACCCACAACACCAAAACCACAATCTACGAAAGAAAAGAATGATAAATTGTACTTCATCAAAACTGAAATTACGTGCTCTATGAGAGATACTGTTAAAGGAATGAAAAGGCAAGCTAAACGCTGGGAGAAAATAATTGCAAATCATACATCTGATTCTATCTAAAATACATCATGGAACTCTCAAAACTCAATAGCAAGAAAACAATCCGATTAATAATGGGCATAAATGATCTGAACAGATATGATGCCAAAGAAAATAAGCATAGGAAGATATGTTCAATATCATTAACTATTAGGGAAATACAATGAGAAACTACAATAAGATACCCCTAAATACCTAACAGAATGACTAAAATTTTAAAAACTAATAATACTAAGCGCTAGCCAGGATGCAGAGCAAGGAAAACTCTTGCTTACTGCTGATAGGAATGTAATATTATAAAGTCAATTTGCTAGGAAATTTCTTAAATATATACATACCATGTGATCCAGCAATCCCTCTCCCAGATGTTTACTCTAGAGAAGTAAAAATTTACGTTCACACAAAGCCTGTACTATGAACGTTTATAGGAACTCTATGTATGTCCTAAGTTACATGGCAATTACGTTTTCCTTGGAAAAGGTGCATGTGCTTGTACACATACATACACACACACACACACACGCACACATACACACACACACACAACACACACACATACACATAACACACACACATACACACACGCACACACACATACGCACACACATACACGCACACACACACCCGCGCACACACACCCACATACACACACACATACACACACATGCACACATACACACACACACAACACACACACACACACAAAACACACACACGCACATACGCACACACATACACGCACACACACACACGTACAAACCCGCGCACACACACCCACATACACACACACCCACATACACACACACATACACACACCCACACACACCCACACACATACACCCACCCACATACACACACCCCCCCCCACACACACACACACCCACATACACCCACCCACATACACACACATACACACACACACACACAAGCAGAAAAAAAAATTCAGGCAATCTCATCAAGGTCCTTTCTTCTGTAGATGAGCATCCCTACCCCAACCACTGCCTCTCAGACCTCAAGATCCCTTGCTTAGGGATCGACTACTGATTTGGGTTAGGGGTCTGGGGAGGTACAGGGATAGAACAAAGACAAAAACAAAGAGCAGTAGAAGAATCCAGAGAACCCACTGAAACATCAATCAGTTGATCAAAGGAGCCTTTGAACCATGGTCTGGAAGAGACACTGGGAACAGCCATAATAAAGAAATACCTCCACTTCAACTGGAGCAAAAAGAAAAACAGTTCAAGCATTTGCCTATAAACTGTTAAAGTCTTTGCTCTGGTCTGGTTTAAACAGAAAGAGATGGAGCAAGATTTCAACATCAGCAGGAGTCTCAATGCATTTCTCAGAAAGGCCTTGCACGCCTGTACTAATTTAAGTCAGTGGGACATGCAGGAAACCAATTTGAAACAATGAGAGCAAGTTCAACTTCTTTTAGAAGAGAAAAAAACAGAGGGTATTATTTGATGGTTGAAAATTTTCTGTATCCCTTTCCATCCATCACTAGATTCTCACCAGTGTCCTCGCTGCTTCTAGTGATATGCAGAATAAAAGAAAATACTGGCCAAGGTTAGGAAGACACAGAGCGGGAGAATCACAGGTCAGACAACAGACGAGCCAAGGCAAAACACATCAACCTTTTACTACAGAGTCAAAGTACTCACTGTTTTGGGGAAAAAATTACTCCTGTACATCCTGCGGGGGGGCCTCTCCTAGCTAGACTCTTGTCCAACCAACCTCTTCTGCCCACTTACGCACAACAAAATGCAGTAATGGGGGGAAGGGAAAGTTATTCCAAAACTATACCCTGAAGAGACTGTCCTTTCCCCCATGAAATAACTTAGCATTTCTGCTGAAAAGCAAATGACCACACATATGTGGATCTACTTCTACACTCTACACTCCCTGTCCTTTTACCATGCCTCTTCCTTTCTCAGGTACCCATAAGGACTATTCAATGTCTGTCAGATGAAGTATAAATTTCCCAGTCTGACATTTGCATTACTTCAATCTAACAACAGAGTTTGTCTCCCTCAAAAAACTATTTCAGTAAATAGCTCTAAAAGATAGACTCTTTTTTATTTTATTTTATGTATGTATTTATTTAGAGACAGAGTCTCGCTCTGTTGCCCAGGCTGAAGTGCCTGGCATATAATATGTATATAATACACATTTGATGAATTAAATAATAAAAATCTGGGATAAGTGGATACCCACAGGCAAAACACCCCTCCTCACACCATACACAAAAATCCACTTAAAATGGATCAAAGACCTAAACATAACAGCTAAAACTATTAACACTGTTAGCAGAAAACACAGGGAGAAATCTTTGTGACTCTGGATTAGGCAATGAATTCTTAAATATGATACCAAAAGCACAAGAAACTAAAGAACAGAATAGACAAATCAGGCTTCATCAAATATAAAGACATGTGTGCGTCAGAGGGCACTATCAAGAAAACGAAGGCAGCCCCCAGGATGGGAGGACAAACATCTATCACAGCATCCCCTCCGCGCCTCCTGTAAAAATATTCCCCGTGCTGACCACAGCCACTGCTCCTCCTCCCTGCTTCCCTCGCCTTCTGCCTCTGGCCCTTTCTTTGCCACTTCTTCTCCTCTTCTTTCTTTTCTCTGTTCTCATCTGTTTCTCTCTCTTGTTCATATTCTGTGTCCAGGAAATGCCACTTATATTTCTGAGTTTTATAAATGGGAATCTTTTTAAACAATATCACCAGAGAATCACAATATCACTAGAGTTAAACAGCCTGGGTGCCAGAGTCTGTGCCACAGCCTGCCCACTTCTGTACCCCTCTCCCTGGCTTATGGACAGGCACACACAAAGTAGGCCTTTGATCCTGAAAGCCTAGGGATCCCACTGGGACGAGGATAACTATTTATCTCTATTTGCTTTTTTCTGCTGGGGCCTGGTTTCTGGCTTGCTCAATGTCCTATTTGGACAAAGACCAGTCAGGTCAGGAAAAGATCACTCCACAGTTCCAGCCCTGAAAACATGCGGAAGGAGCCTCTGAACAGTTCCCATATAAATTTTAAAAGGGTCATCTTGGTACACTATCAGTGTAAGGAAATGTGTAGGAAGAAAAGACAGTCTGTGTCCTCATGATAAGTTAGAGAAGAAAACCAAATATGGAACATTTTCTTATTAATTTCTTCCCATACACTCACCCAAGACAAGAAACATTTCAGAATGCTCTAAGAAGCTATCTGGAAGCTTCAGTGGAAGAAAATGTAAAGGGTTTGAGGCTCACAGACTAAGATTTTCAAATCCTGTGAGCCAACCCTCACTTTCCTCATCTGTAAAGTCAAGATAAAAACTTACTTCACGGAGTTGTTAAAAGGATTTACTGATTTAGTGTGTGTAAATCACAGGGCATGGTTCCTAGAACATGGTAGGCACTTCAGTTTTGGTAGAAATACCACTATCTCTCTAATGACTCTGGGGTTCCAGAGCTCCAGGTCACCGTGTTCTTTGCTCCTAAACGAGAAGCCACAGAAAAGAAGACATTCTCTGGCTCTAAAATGGAGACCAGCTTCTGAAAAGGGGGCATGTATCCATCTCTTCCACAAACCAAATTTTATCATGCATTGGTAGACAAGATTTACCAAGGGCCAGTTGTAAGTTCCACTGGGGCACATTATGTAGAGGGAAGGGACAATGGCAGATTCCCTAAGCCGCTGCTTTCTGCAAAGATGAACAATGACTTGTGCAAACAGCTCAGGCAGGCAGGCAGAAGTCTACAGCCCCGACTGCTGGCATGACCACTCATCACCACTGTCACCTCCCCCACTTCCACGGTACTGCCACCACTAGTATCAACGGTGCCATCACCATGACCAATACCTCTTCTCCTTCCCCACATTACAACCACCACCACCATCAATATCATCACAGGACATCAATCAAGACCCTAGCTCCCAGAAAAAGAATGGCTAAAGGTAAATCTGTCTAGCATGAAGTTTTAAAGAAAGTTTTACTGGAGAACTTTTCAATCACCTGTGCAGGGTGTCACACCCACCTCTCAGCATGTACAAAAACAGCCCCACCTAAAGCTACTTACTGCAACAAATGCCACTGAGCTGAAGAGAGTCCTAGAGAGCCAAAATCCCTCCTCCCCTTCCCCACCATCTTCCCTTCCCCACCATGTGCACCAGGCGAAGAGAAAGAAGAGGCTCTGTGGTCCCTCCAGTGGGTCCCTATCATAGCCCTGCACCTGCGCTGCTCACTGTGTCCCAACATGTAGGGCCAGAGGCACAGGGCTGGGGACAGAGGAGGGTGGCCATGGCCTCATGATGGGTGGTCAGATTCCTTCCATCTGCCAAGAGGCTGCTGTGCACTCCTTGGCCAGGAGTCCTGTCACAATGAGCTTGAAGCCCGTTGACGAAACGGCTTTGCCAGCAGTCCTATGGGAGGCTCATGTCTTCGGAGAACGAGGAGGGCACGTTCTGGTGCCCTGCCTGCTGCCACAAGGAAAACTGAAACAATGCCCTTTTAGAAGAGCTTTGACACAGATTTCACCGTATTTTCCTTTGAAGGCACACACAAAAAATCTAATAACTTTGTCCACATTAACAAACTATGGGTCACAGGTTTTTGCTAAAAAAAGAAAAAGCTATTTTTATTTCCTTGAATCCTTGTAACAACAGTTATAAACAGCTAAACAGAATTTTTTAATTATCCTTTTAAAAATACTTTTTAAAAAGTAAAGGTTATTCCTAGGCTGACACTGAATATGCCAGGTCTGTAGCTAGGAGCAAACTTTTATAGCTAGTTATAAACCCCTGAAATATGAGTTTATACTGGAAAAGCTGAAACAACCTTAACTCTAACCACACCGATGGGCGCCACTTTAATTACCATCCCTGAATGGAATAAAAGAGTCTCTCTTCCACCGTAGCATCACAAAGAGCCCCATTAACTCTCCAATTACTAAATGAGGAAACAACATTCTCTAGAACCCAAGCCAAGGCACGAAGAACACTGCATGTTCCAACCGAAAACCTTAAAACTGAGCTTCAAAGTGGCAGCGCAAAGGGAGGGCGCTCCCCTGCAAGGGGATGTTCACTTCATTTATTTCACATAACACTACTTGTTTAACAAATAAAGATGTATGTTTCCTGGAGTGTTTCTGATTGGGATCTGAGGTCCCGCCTCCTAAGAAATTCCGGGCTGGCCATCTCCCTGGAGATGCCTTCGACAACATGGTCTCCCCTCTCAAGGGGAGAGAAGGGCTCAGCCTTCGTAAGTGAAGAGGCACAGGCAAAACAGCAGGACTCAGGGCTGGTCTTCCACCAAGGCATTCATCACACTTTCAACAGGAAACAAAAATGGGGAAGCACAAAACCATATCCAGTAGGATTTGTAAATTGAGCTATTCAGTAGGCAAGCAAATTTAAAAATAGTAACTTGGGGGAGGCCAATTTCCCTCCTCTCCTCCATTCGCTCCCTTCTCCTCCCCAATCTGCCGTGCTCCCCTGGCCATCTCTTCTGCAACAGCAGTTAAACAGCCCTGTTTTCAAAGCCATGCTTGGGAAATGGCAGGGCAAAAATCAAAGATTCTTTGGTAGGGCGTGTAATATAAAACTTGAAGTTGTTTCTGTTAAATAAAAACAGTCATGTTAATTTTGGTGCCATTAAAAACACAGGAAAATGCTATTGCCAAATGGAAAAAAAAAAAAAAAAACCTCACCAAATGGGAAGCAGTTGTATTTTCGAGACTTGAGAGTGGTGTTCCAAAAAACTCGAGAGTAAAACTGAGAAAAAAGAAGTGTAAAAGAATAGTTACTTTCTCGATTTTATTGTATTTTTTTTTCTCCAACAAGGTAAAAGAATGCATCCATCATTTCAAGGAGCCCTGAAATTCGGGTCTCAGGAGTTTCATTCTCTTGCTCTGCAAATAATGAAACATTTTCCTGCTTGAGCCATGAGCTCCTGGTTCCACCCTTCTGCAGATGCTCTCAATAACACACTCCCATGGTCTCCCATTGTACACAGATTAACTGAGCTATGCAGCAACCAGGAAAAATATTCTGTACTCAAGATCCTGTTTCGAGCTGAATTTGACAAATGATCAGAAGAACAGAAATTTTCTTTTCTGGTTCCACCTGAAAGTTAGAGAATAGTCCCAGGAGGGTTTCTAAACACCTCTGAGTTCATAAACACAAGAGTACGTCAAGCTATATCCACAACGACGGCAATCATCTCAAAGGGTCCTCAGGACTCATCCTGTTGATTTGACATCTTAGCGTATCCAAGAGGCAGGGCCATGATGTCAAAGAGAAAGCAAGAACTAGAGAGAAGAAAAACTAAGACTGAAGGTTCTTGAAATCCTCTTTTGGGGGGCTTAAGAAGACTCTGGAACACTGACTATTTGTTGTTGTTGTTCCTAAAAAACGTGTTGTGAGAGATTTTTGCTTTCATTTTAATTTGGAGGGTAACTGTAATGGTGATTCCTGTTGTACCCTCCTCTGGTTAAATTCGTATACATTGGGGAAATCACACTAGAGGTCTTCAGCAAAAAGCAAAATCACTTTCATCCCCACTGCTATTCCTATTTCTATATCCCTTCCTTCTCTCTTTTAATAAATAGTAGCAAAGGCCGGGCGCGGTGGCTCAAGCCTGTAATCCCAGCACTTTGGGAGGCCGAGACAGGCGGATCACGAGGTCAGAAGATCAAGACCATCCTGGCTAACACGGTGAAACCCCGTCTCTACTAAAAATACAAAAACTAGCCGGGCGAGGTGGCGGGCGCCTGTAGTCCCAGCTACTCGGGAGGCTGAGGCAGGAGAATGGCGTAAACCCAGGAGGCAGAGCTTGCAGTGAGCTGAGATTGTGCCACTGCACTCCAGCCTGGGCGACAGAGTGAGACTCCGTCTCTAAATAAATAAATAAATAAATAAATAAATAAATAAATAAATAATAGCAAAGGGTCACTTCCACACCAGGGCCTGCATAGTAAGCTGGCTGTGATACAATTCAACGTCACCTGAGTATCTTTCATACTCACTCCAAAGGCATGGCCTCCACCAAGTGACAGCATGGCAATGCCTGGGCTTCTCAGTGATAGCAATGAGTGCTCAGTAACTGTGGACTGGAAACAAAATCTAAGTGA
Organism: Colobus angolensis palliatus; assembly: GCF_000951035.1. NCBI lineage: Eukaryota > Metazoa > Chordata > Mammalia > Primates > Cercopithecidae > Colobus > Colobus angolensis. Next base: position 6,935,884 of record NW_012120932.1, read on the forward strand.
GATTGCCCTACTTCTGAGGCTATTGTAAAACTCTGATGAATTCTCCAAATTTGAAAAAATAGCTACGACCTAAAAATTCACTGCTCCTGGACAGCTTGCTCAATCTACACCTCCTTCCACTCAACCTGGTGTGGGCACCTGCGGGGGAGACACGGTAAGTGGGACGGATGATGTCACAAAGGGCAGTAGACACCTAAAAGTCCCCCAGGAGGCTTGTCCGTTAAGAGACCTCATTAGATCCTCCAGAGAATCAAGCTACGGGAGGTGAACACACTCTAGAAGGACCAAATTAGAATCCAGTGAGATTCAAAGAACCTGGAAAAGCGGTTCAACAAAGTGAACGTGCAGACCAGCCTGAAGGAAGGCATGACTAACCATGTGCTAATGGAGGGAAAGGTAGATAAATAGAAGGTGAGTCGACTGCCCAGTACAGCCATTAGAATTTCATATAAGCCGGGCGTGGGGGCTCACGCCTTGAATCCCAGCACTTTGGGAGGCCGAGGCAAGCGGATCACCTGAGGTCGGGAGTTCAAGACCAGCCTGGCCAACATGGAGAAACCCCGTCTCTACTAAAAAATACAAAATTAGCCAGGTGTGGTGGCGCATGCCTGTAATCCCAGCTACTTAGGAGGCTAAGGCAGGAGAATCATTTGAACCCAGGAGGCGGAGGTTGCGGTGAGCCGAGATTGAGCCATTGCACTCCAGCCGGGGCAACAAGAGCAAAACTCCGTCTCACAAAAGAAAATAAAAAGATTAGGGGACAGGTGAGTGAAACTGTGGCACCAAGGATAATGGTTCAGACTGCAGGCTCCACAGGCAGGGACCCAGGTAGAATTTCGGCTCTATCACTTAGGAGATGGGTGAGATACAGAATCATCTTCGCTCAGTTTCCTCATTTACAAAATGCCCAAATGGCATCTATCACATAGAGGACGCAAGTCTTATACGCGATGATACATGCTGTGTACTCAGCGCAACATGAGGCAGAGTTCAGAGCTCGATAAACGGTTCCTGCCGTCAGCTATGGAGACACCTTTCCAGCTTGTTGTGTCTGGTTTCAGACTTTTTAACTTCCGAGCAATGAAGAGAATCAGAAAATGCTCCAGCAGAAAGCAACTGAGATGACCAAAGAATAGGAAAACAGAAGCTATAAAAATGGAACTCAAAGCTGTTGGGATTATCTAGCCCAGAAAAGAAAAGTCTGGAAGGTAGCAAAGCAAATAAACAAAAGTGCATTATTCAGCATGGGGTAATCAGATATTCTGCTGTTGGAATTAGGCCGTGCAGGGAGGTGTTTTGTTAAAGCAAAAACAGCAAATTTTAGCCATAAAAGAAAAAAAAACAAAGAAACAGAAAACTTCCTTAAACTTTTCTTTTTAGGAAAAGTCATTTCCCTTGGTCTTAAAGACTAGACAAGCACAAGTCTATTTCACAGTTGATCAGGCATTCATTTGAAAGCACAACAAAATGACCCTCCTGCTGCTGTTTCAGCTTCTGACAAGATCAACACATCCTTAGAGGGGTCAAAGGGCCCGCAAAGGGGCCTGAGTGTGTGACACAAATGACCAGCGGCTTGTCTGCCGTGCTCTCTGGGCCTCTCAGCCCTTCTGTGATGGTTCTCTTTGTCTGTTCTCTCTATGTAATGAGTGCCCTGCCAAACCAACCTGGGGATCACTGTGTTTCTGTGTGTCTATTGCAAAGAGTCATGGGTGGGGTCAGTAGGCTGAATGCTTGTGTGTGTGTGTGTGTTTGCACACACAGGGTGCAGAGGTCTACGGCTTAAGTTAATTTTGTATCCACTAAAATGGTGGCCTTTCAGAGATACAAAAAAATTTTGCCATGCTGGTAAAGAACATTTTCTGAATGTGTTCTCGTTGTCATGCCTTACTAAGACTGAGATAAATCACATCTATTGCTTGCCTCCCACGGATGTCACTACAAAAAAATAAAATAAAATAGATTAGTCTGGCCAACATGAAACCATAACAGGGTAGCAGCATAGGCTCTGCCTACTATTTAAAATTGAGTTCTGGGTGGTCTGCTCTAGAATTACATGTCAGGGGCATAGGGATGTTCAATTGAGTCTTTAAAAAAGGTTTCAGCAACTCAGCTCCAGCTCAACTCACTCTTCCTTGAGGAGCCTGGAAATTCGGACATATCTGGTTGGTTCCGGAAGCCACCACTTTCCACTTCCCTTTCTGTTACGTCACTCCACTTTCTCTGTATTCAAATCACGCTTGGCCTCTGCCCCAGTCTGAAGATTAAAACCACTGAAAGTCTCTCTCTTCTCAACATCCTTTCATTTTAACAAAAAAGACAGCATTAGCCTTCCCCTTCATTTTTTCCTCAATGTGGTAGAAATACCTTCCCTTTACTGTGTAAGTAAGACTGGTGGCTGGCCTTTTGGGCCAGGATCTGGGCAAGCTCTTGCCTGCTCACCACTGAAACCGTGGGGGGAGCGCCCTGTCCTGAAAGCCCTGCTGCAGGTCCCCACACCAGCTACTGCCATTCACTCAGCGCCAAGGCACCACCTAAATAAATAAACCCAAAAGCCCAAAGAAGCATAAACAATACTCACTTCTTTTAACCAGAAAAATAAATGGCATTTCTCCATGCTATTTAAAAACACTTGGTATGTGGATTTACTTTTTTAACAGAGGTTCTCTTTAAACTTCCAAAGTTAGTGAAAATAGGATGAACACAACTTTACAAAATTGTTAAAATTAGTGAAACCTGAAGAACTACAGCATTACAAAACTGCTGAAAAGGAGTCATTACGGCTTCCACTTGGTTTATTAAATAAGGATTTGGACCTAAATGAGTAACATCTTCACCAAGACACATTAGGTTGGGGGTGAAAGACTTATTTTTCTTATCTCCATCCCTGCTATGGGATGTAGGTTTCTAAGTATTAGTGAGCTATGCAAAAGTGCTGATATTCTCCTGCTTTTAAGATTTCCCCAGACAGAAACTGTATGCAGTTCCTACAGTCACCGAGCACCAGGGAGGGATAAATAAGGTGCAGGCCCATCCTCACCTCCCACAATGTGGGGGGATGTTCATGAAATCTTTGTGATTCACTATTTAAATATACCAGGTGCTCAACGCTGCAGTTTACAACAGTAACATTTTGGAAAAAGTCAAAGATCCATATTTTGGAAAAGTATAACTGAGAACATCCATAGAACAGAATACTATGCAGCTAAATAAAAAAGAATGAGAAACTCTTTAAGGCCTAATATTATATCTAGGAGATAATGATAATTGACAAAAGCACAGTGTAAAATAGGGTGCGTGTTCTATCTTCTTTTAAGAAAAGGGAGGAAGAGTAATAATCTGTATTGTCTAATTGGCCTGCATCTGCATGAAGGAACACAGGGTTATACAAAAAGCTCATAAAGTACTGTACCTAAGGAATGGAAGATGGGAACCGAGGTGGGGAACAAAAACATAAAAGAATTGCACTGATCAGGTGCGGTGGCTCACACCTGTAATCCCAGCACTTTGGGAGGCCAAGGCAGGCAGATCACCTGAAGTCAGGAGTTTGAGACCAACGTGGTCAACATGGCGAAACTCCGTCTTTACTAGAAATACAAAAATCAGCTGGGCGTGGTGGTGGGCACCTGTAATCCCAGCTACTCAGGAGGCTGAGGCAGGAGAATCACTTAAACCTGGGAGGCAGAGGTTGCAGTGAGCTGAGATTGTGCCACTGTGCTCTAGCCTGGGCGACAAAGCAAGACTCCGTCTCAAAAAAAAAAAAAAAAAAGAATTGTACTAAAGAAACATTATTCAAAGCTCTTTTAAGGTTGGTCCTTTTGCAAAATTAAAATCCCTTTTGGGCTCGGCACAGTGGCTCGTTCCTGTAATCCCAGCACTTTAGAAGGCCAACGCGGGAGGACTGCTTGAGCCTCAGAGATTAAGACTAGCCTAGGCAACATAGTCAGGCCCTCTCACTATTAAAAAAAAATAGAAAAATTAGCCAGGCATGGTGGCACATGCCTATAGTCCCAGCTACTCAGGAGGCTGAGGAGGCTGATTGGGCCTGGGAGGTGAAAGCTGCAATGAGCCCACATCGTGCCATTGCACTCCAGCCTGGGGGAGAGAGGGAGATCCTGTCCCTAAAAATAAATAATAAAATTCCTTTTGCAAAGTGTCTTGAGACATTCCATTCTGGGCTACAAGATTATCTCAACCAAGACACACAGGCACTGTTTACAAAATGCTGCGTTTGCCCCCAGGAGGGCGGGCCTGTGAAGACAGGCGGAGGGGCTGGGCATTTGGAGGAAGAGTGGCGGGCAGGAGTTGTCCTGGCTCCCCGCAGCTGCTGGCCACATGCTTGGTCTTAACCTTCGGACTCTGGGCTTCTACAGCTCCATTTGGAAGACGCGGGTAGGGTGACACAGGGTTCTTTCAGAAGTTTCCATCACGCGGCCCTTTCAGACACAGGTCAGATAATGGCTCGGATAATCCTGAGAACAGATCAGAGACAGCTGTTTCAGGAGCTGACAGGCTCAATCTCTGATCCAAAAGTGATGGGAAAAGAGGTCAAGGACAGAGAGCTTTGTCTAACTAGTGGGACCAGAACTCCAGGAGGGCTGGAAGCCAGGCGAATAGGGTTTGGATAGTCTAGTTTAATCCAGGTGGGATCCTAAATCCCTGAAGATCAGGTACAAGATTTCTTTTCATTTGTTTTTTTTGTTGTTGTTGGTTTGTTTCTGTCTTTTGACAGAAGAGTCTTGCTCTGTCGCCCAGGCTGGAGTGCAGTGGTGCAATCTCACTCACTGCAAGCTCCGCCTCCCAGGTTCACGCCATTCTCCTGCCTCAGCCTCCCGAGTGGCTGGGACTACAGGTGCTGCCACCACGCCCGGCTAATTTTTTGTATTTTTCGTACAGATGGGGTTTCACTGTGTTAGCCAGGATGCTCTCGATGTCCTGACCTCGTGATCTGCCCGACTCAGCCTCCCAAAGTGCTGGGATTACAGGCATGAGCCACCGCGCCCGGCCTTTAATTGTTATTAAATGTGGAAAAGGAACTAAAAAATACATTTTGAGCTGAATCAAATAATGTCTGGTTTCTTTACCTTTACTGCCTTCTTTACCTTTCTTCTGGGGGGGAAGAAAAGTGAGTATGTATACTCAAAGTTCAAGCTACAGCCTTGAAGGAAAATCTAACAAAAATGTTGGTGCTGCTCTAAACGCTCCTTCTGCAATGGAGAAATCCCAGCGCGCACAGTGTAGGGAATGTGGGCTCAACAACTCTGTGACAAACCTTTCGTGTCGTCACATGACCATGCTAAGTCACCACACCGATTTTTATTTCCTCCCCGGAGCTATTATTTTAGACACTCTGGGCTGACAGGAACTGTAGAATTTGTGGTTCACACTAAAATAAGCCACAAAACCGATGTGTTTGTTGGCCCATAAAACCACCAAATTCTCCTAAGCCTCCTGAAGCAAAGAACTGGTATCTGCTGAGGACCTAAGATGCACTGGCATCTACACATAATCTTATCCACAAGAGTTCTGGAGATGAGTGGTCTATGGCAGCTTACCAGGGAGTAACTGGGCACAGCAGTGAACGGCAGAGTTGGGGATAGAGCACTGACTCCAAAGTAGTGCTCTCTCTCCATCATCTTGGGTGACAAGCAGAGGTGGCAGGTCTGAGGCACCATGGTAGGGTGGTGGGGTAAAATCCTACACCTTGTACTGTGCAGTGGCTGGATGGCTTCCAAGGAGCGTGATGACTTTTGCCCGGGAAGAGGCTTCTGTTCTCCCAAGGGACCAGCTGTGCCAAAACACTGACCCTGGCAGGGAACTGTTTTCTCTTTCCCATTTTCTTTAAACTCAGTTCCTGCGATCTTCTCTTCTCATGCTTCCTCGTACTTCACACGAACGCTTAGAGACCTCTTTGGACCCAGCAAGATAGGCATCTTAGATACCGCCCTCCGGAATGCCAAATCTAGGCCTAAGGTTCTTAATGGCTCCCTTCAAGGTCCTTGTTTATTGGCCATGCTAAATCACCTCTATTCCCAAGTTTTACTTGATAAATATTCAGATGGATATTGGCATGCTTGCTGCTTTCAAATTATGCCATAACTCGTCCTACTAGACCTCAAAAGCCTTCTCATTTTCAAAGCCCCAGGGGCAAGGATGCCTGGGCAAGGATACTTGGACACCATGGCAGCCAGCCAAGGGAACAAGGATGCTTGTCTCTTCTGGCATGGCCATGGATCTGGCCAACTGTAAGCACCACACTCGTGTATGCAGCATTTCATAAATACTGGGACCAGTCTCTCCATGAGGGAATGTGTTAACTTTCCTCTTCTTCCTTTCATTTCATGCCAAAGACAAGTCAAGGGCTTGGGTAACTCTCTTTTAGAAAGCAGGGTACAAGGGCCAGGTGTGGTGGTTCACGCCTGTAATCCTAGCATTGTGGGAGGCCAAGGTGCACGGATTGCTTGAGTTTAGGAGTTTGAGACCAGCCTGGACAACATGGTGAAACCCCATCTCTACAAAAAACACACAAAAAATTAGCCAGGCATGGTGGTGCACACCTATAGTCCCAGCTTACTCAGGGGGCTGGGGTAGGAGGATCACCTCAGCCTGGGAGGATGAGGCTGCAGGGAGCCGTGATTGTGCCACTGCACTTCAGCCTTGGGTAAAAAAGTGAGACCCTGTCTTTTCTTTCTTTTTTTTAAAAAGAAAAAAAATGGAAAAAGAATGAGGTACAATGGTGAGAGAACATGACCCTGAATTTTAATACCATCTTGCAATTAGATCTTTTTTATAAATGTCAGGAGAATTGAACTGAAATACCCTGTGCACAGGCCTTTGTGGCCCTGTTAGAACCTTGACCGTTGCAGGAATTGCTGCCTTTGTTAGACTCACATCCCTTTAGGAGAATGAAATGGGAACCAGATATCCTAGATGATACGGTTTTTGGGAATATACCTCTCATAGCCCTTCCCCCACCTCCTAACCCAGACCCAGGTCTAGCACTCCCTACTCCTCCCTGCCACCCAATTTCACCTCCAACTCCCCAGTCTTCTCCTAGCTCCACCATCTGCAGCCCTCAGTCTCTCGCTAGCCCATCTCCTTACCAACCTAGATGCCCTCCCTACTGAAGGAACAGAGCCCTGCCAGGGTCACCTACAGTGGCATTGCCTACCTTCCTAACCATTCTAAGTTATGCCCACTTAGGGAGGTGGCCAGTGGGGATGCTGAAACTATCCATGTGCAGGTACCTTTTTCAGTGTTTGATCTAGCATGATGTAGCCAAAGGTTGGGCCAATTTTTAGAGGGCCCAACTAAATTCATGGAGGAGTTTCAGGCTCTCTCACTCTCACTTGAGTTAACTTGGGGAGTTATTCATATGACCTTGTCCACATGTTGCACCCTGGAGAAAAGCAGTGTATCTGGGTGGAGGCCAAGGCTTATGCTGACAACTCGTTAGCTGGGAACCCTGAACTATACACTGTGGGAGCCATGCCTCTGCCTAACAATGACCCCAACTGGAACTATCAACAAGGCCAGGCTAATCCAAGAAAAAGAAATCATATGGCAGCTTGGTTAGCGGAAGGAATAAAAAATGTATACTAAGCCTGTGAACTATGATAAAATAAGAGAAGTAACTCAAGGAAAGGATGAAAACCAAGCTTTGTTCCAGGGTCACCTTGTGGAGGCCTTAATATGCTAACACTGACCTCAGTACTGATGCCAAATTTAACTAGGGACACACTTGACAAGCCAGTCAGCACCCAACCTCAGGAGAAAATTACAGAAGTTGGCTTTGAGACTCCAAATACCTATTAAACCAAAGCTTGACGTGGCTCTCCAGGTATTCGGTAACAGGGACAGGGCTGAGAAGGCTGAAAGGACCCAGTGTGGCAAACAATGGGATGGAGAGCAGGCCCAAATGACAGCAGTCACTATAAGCAGCACCCTGCAACCTCAGGGTCACCCAGAGAGGTGCTTCATGCTTCACCCATGGACCAAAAGGCCCAACAGCAAACCCTGCAGGCAACGGCTGCTGCTTCGAGTGTGGGAAGCCGGGACATTGGAAGAAGACCTGGGCGACGGCTGCTGCTTCGAGTGTGGGAAGCCGGGACATTGGAAGAAGACCTGTTGCAGCCAGGGGCGCCCACCCAGACGCTGTCCTCGCTGCAGGCAGGGGAGTCACTGGAAAAGGGATTGCCCTCAGCTCCCAAGGAGGAGGAGGACACCCAATCCAAAATGGCCATAACTGAGGCCTGAAGGGGACCGAGGTTCTCGGCAGCTCCCACAAAAGGCCTGGTCATCGTAACTGAGGAGCCTCAGGTGACTCTTGACATGGCAACTAAGAATGTCGATGTCTTAACTGACACAGGGGCAAGTCACTCTGTCCTAAACGGCCACTCTAGGCCCTTATCTTCCGAAAGCCGCATGGTCATGGGTGTCAATGGCACCCCAAAAATCAGAACACTTTACAGTGCCTCTGAACTGCGGGCTAAGAAACTGTATGGTGACTCATGAATTTCTAGTTATGCCAGAGTATTCTACTCTTTCACTGGGATGGGACTTCCTAGCCACCCCAGAGGCCACTTCACACTTATCAGGCCCCGGGGGGCCTCCTGTTTGGCAGTATTGTTTCCTAAGCCAGCCTCAGAATGACAGGAGATCCCTCCCAAAATAAGGTCTCAGACCCACAAATATGGGACCAAGAAATCCCTGGCAAAGCAATTTATGCTCAGCCAGTGATGACCTCTTTAAAAGACAAAAATAATTTCCCACACAAGCATCAATATCCTCTCAAACCAAAAGCCAGGCAAGGACTCCAACCTCTAATTGACAAGTTTTTAAAATATGGCTTCCTGATTCCATGTCAGTCTCCTTGTAATACTCCTGGTCCTCCCTACCCAAAAACCAAACAGAGAATATCGTCTAATTCAAGATTCGAGAGCCATTAATGAGGCTGTAATTCCTTTATGTCCAACAGTGCCAAATCCTTACGCCATACTTACCCGAATACCGGGAGACCAACTGGTTCACGGTATTATATCTTAAGGATGCTTTCTTTTGTATCCCTTTGCGTTCTGACTCTCAGTATTTGTTTGCTCTTGAGAGGACTAATCCTGGAACGAATATTACCCAGCAGCACACCTGGACAGTACTGCCTCAGGGCTTCAGGGATGGCCCTCACTTGTTCAGAAATGCCTTGGCACAAGAATAAAGGGAGCTAGAGCTAGAAATGGGGAGTCATTCTCCAATATGTGGATGACATCCTTGTATGCAGCCCCACTAAAGAGGACTCAGAGAAGAATGCCACTCGGGGAAGTCCTAACCTCCCTCTTTGGGTATCAGGTCTCTCCATCCAAGGCCCAGATTTCTAAAACCAAAAATTAAATACCTGGGGTACATCCTAAGCCCAGGAAACCAGACCTTCTCCACAGAGTGAAAGGCGGCCGTCTAAAAGGCGGGACTGCCACAAATGAAGAAGCAACTCAGAACTTTCCGGAGTATGGCAATATTTGCCAGGATTTGCGCTCATTATTAAGCCATCATATGAGTTCCCAACAGGGCCAGAGCAGGAACCAATTGGAGGGGTTTCTGTGGTAATAAACCACACCTGTTGTTCTTATATTAACAATTCAGGATTAAACTGCAAGTTTGAAAGATTTACCAACAGACTACCTTGCTACATAATTTCAACAATCCAGCTCAGCTGGATATTCTACCCCTTGGTTACGGAAACCCCAACCTCCCTTGCACAGGACTACTCTCTTCAGTACACCCAACTCCCTTTTCCTGAGTGTGTAGTTGATCTTCCCACTTGTCCTTGAATTCCTTCTTGTGGCGGTCAAGAGCTTGGACACAGCCAGGGAAGAGGTCCCTTGAGCATCAATCTCACATTCCATCCTGTGGGGAGCAGAACATGAAATGTTCTGGGTTGTCTGGGGCTTGCCCGTGCTCGTGCTCCAGCCCATTTCTGCAGCTCAGCTCAAGCAAACAACTCACCACTAGGATCCACCTGCCCTGTGCTTCAGAGGCCAAGAGCTATAGAAGCCCGGGCCCTGATCGACTGTCAGCACCTGCTGGGACTCATCACCCGCAGGAGAAACTCCTCAGGGAAGCAGAAAGCACAGCTTGCCCTTCCTGGTGGGTGGAAAATGGGAGGGGCAGAGCAGAGAGGCCGCTCTGAGGAGCAAGGATTCCAGGTCTTAGCACAGGCTGGTGAGGGGGAGGAAAGGGCTAGTCTGGAAGGAAGTTGCAGGGAGCCTATGATAGCAGGGCTGTGGAAGGACCTGGAGCTTGTTTGTGAGAGGAGACATTATCTGAGGACATCCCGAAAGCTATAAAGTCAGGTGATATCATCATTAAAGAATCTGAAGGCCAGAGGTGGACCTTCATCAGTCCAGACACTGTCTGGTTTACTCAAAGCAACCAAGATCTTTAATCTGAAGAAGGTGAGTTACGATAGCTATAAATCCACCTAACGACGCCACAGCAGACTCTACAACCCACCCCTATAGCTTAACAACATACAGCCAATCACTAATCAATGTTATTTCTAAAACCCACGAAAATTCCTAACAAACCACTTTGTACAGCCCACTCCTTGTCCCCTTTTTTGCCTCTAAAAACCTGCTTGTAACAAAGGCAGAAGGGAGTTCATATCCAAGGTTCCTTGGGTCTGAGCTGTCCAGGCAGCCATCTTCACTTTGGCTCAATAAAATGTTTTAAATTATATTTGGTGCTTTAGCTTCTTCCTTTTAGGTCCACACCACTGACTCCCCTTCCCAATCCTAAGGTCTAACTGAGGCTTTTGCTTGTAAAAAGCAAAAGAGAAGTGTCCCTTTGTAAATTATTCAGGGCTGTGGGTGTAAACAACAGAAACTCAACTCAACCAGCTTTGACCAAATAAAGTCCTTATTTGAAGGCTGAGGGATCCATAGGAAGGGCAGGGGCACAGAGCGAATGCCATTTCTCTCCCTTATTCTGCTTCTCCTACATTCTCTGACAGCAGGCTCCTCCCAGTGGTCGGAAACATGGTCCAGTCACTCTCATATCACACATTTATTTCTCAGCCTCCTCTACTCAGCATTCTAACTGGGAAATCCCAGGGTAGGACTTGTGCCAAAGGTAAGTCATAAGATTCCCTTACAGAGGTGCCCCTCAGGCAGGGGGTATAAAGAGAAAGTGGTTTGAGTCCTTGGAGCGAGACAGTGTGATGCACTTCTATGGCCTCGGGAAGACCTCCGGATTCTGGAAGGACAGGTTGGCAAGCACTGGTCTTCCTCTTAGATTCTAAGTGAGATCTCAGCAAGATATCTAAGGGGCCAGGCAGGGACCCTCTCCTTCATACGTCCCCACGAGCCCACCGAACGGTGGAGCCCATTGCTGGTGGTATTATCCATCAGAGAAGTAAGATCTAGTTCTGGGCCTACTTCTTCTCAAGGTTAAGGAAGTATTACAGAGCGAGAAGATGTGCACGTGGTCCTGAGAACGAGCACCCTTTCCCTCATCTCTACCTTTAGAAACACAGTGCAGGTCTCCCTGAACATGCAGGAGCCTTGGACAAGGAAGCTGAAGAAGTGTTCCCTGGATAAAGGACCATCAACTGTACCCTCAAATAACTTGAAACTATCAAAGTGCTGGTAGGCAGGAGGATGAATCCAGTAGGTTCCTTTCATCTGTCCATTTATTCTCCTCACCCCAACTTCCAGCACAAGCATGTGCGGCCTTTGAGGGCATGGGAGACACTCCAAGTTTAAACAGGTAAAATTCAGACAGATGAACCTGGACCACTGGAAAGGTTAGAATAATCCTAGGAAGTTCTCCCCAGACAACACTTAAGCTGAGGAGATGCCGCCTCTGAGGGCTGCACCCGAGTGGTTACCGGGACAGGCACAGGGGCCTGGGCAGGCTTTCTGGGTGCAATTTTGTGCAGTGGCCTGGAGACTGGGGCCGAGCCCCCTATCAGGCAGTGCACCCTGCTGAGCTCTGGGACCCATAATCTCCTGATTGCTTACAGCTCTGCAAGGAGATATCAAAGCCAGGAGAAATGGTTTGAAGCCAAAGAAGTGGTGGTGGGGGCAGCTGTGGTAGAGAAGGGAGGGCTGATGGGGAGTGGAGAGTCCAGAGGGAAGAGGTCTGGGGGCAGGGAGGGAAAGGCCAAGGGAGAAGAGAGATCAGAATTAAATGAAAACAGGGTTTGTAGCTGGGGCCCTCTCAGTAAAGTTCTGCCATGCATGCATTAACCTTCCATCAATGAAAACAAAATCCAAGGACCTCATGCCTGCCTGCTGGGGCACACAAAGCCGAGGGGACATAATATCTTCCAGGTGGGGGTGCCCAGAAGCACACATTGGCACTTGACAAGTCATTGAAAACTGACTGTCAAGGTCAGAACACCACCACCTGCAGGCACATCTGAAATGTCTTCATCCATTCCCCCCTCTGAGTTCTCTGTTGTTTTAAACTAAAGCACAGTTTGAGCAGCAGACAAGCCTGACAACTGTTCAAACATATGTATGTGCAACTTATTAGCTTGCAAATGGAGATATCTGGAAGCTAAAGACGTGACGGGTTGGGGGGCAGGTTAGGCACTGACGCTGAGGGGCCAAAGGAGGGGGTCTGAGTGGTAAATTGCTGGGCTGAAGGAAGGAGGCCTTCAGTGACGGAAGCCACTCCTGATGGAGTATTTGAAATGACGCTTTTCACTGATGGTGCACAACACAGAGGCAGTTATCATGAAAAGGGGCCCCTGCCCTTGAGATCTGTTTATTTTGCAATTAACAAGGGTAAAAGAGGCCCCCTTAGAAACTTTTGCTTGGGGCCTAAAATTTAAACACCTACTACTGCCTAGGTGTCCACTGAGTCCAAGAAAATCCAAGCCTCATGATCTAACTAGCTCTTACATCAAAAAGAAAATATACATGTATTTTAAATTGCTGAAGGAAACTGAATCACCCCCAACCCTGTTCAAATAAAAAATCTGATTAAAGGCCGGCCGCAGAGGCTCACGCCTGTAATCCCAGCACTTTGGGAGGCTGAGGCAGGTGGATCACTTGAGGTGAGAAGTTCAAGACCAGCCTGGCCAACATGGTGAAATCTCATCTCTACTAAAAATACAAAAATTAGCCGGGTGTGGTGGCGTGCACCTGTAATCTCATCTACTCAGGAGGCTGAGGCAGGAGAATCGCCGGAACCCGGGAGGTAGAGTATGCAATGATCCGAGACCGCGCCACTGCACTACAGCCTGGGTGACAGAGTGAGACTCTGTCTCAAAAAAAAAAAAAAGCCTCAGTTAAATCAAATGTAGGGGCCCTAAGACATTCTGCAGGTTATTCTAAATCACCCCCTTACTTTTCCAGAGAAGAAAATTAGGCCAGGGAGGCCCAGTGACTTGCCCAAAGTCCCCGCCTGTGACTGGATGCAGTTCCTAGGAAGCACAGCCTCCTTCTGAGCAACAGACAGGCAGGAAGCATCACCAGGGAGCTTTCTCACCCACGCACCGGCACGCTCCAGCCTCTTTCTGACCTTCTCACTTGTGACATGATGGCAAGGTCTGGAGCCAGTGCAAGCTGTCCGGGTGATACCTGTGCACACAGTCCCCACGCAACACACACTGCTCTCCAACACCTGCAGCAGAATCAGCTGGGAGGACCTGTTAGCCTTCCAGATTCCAAGACTGCGGCTCAATTCACTGAGCCAGAGTCTCCAGGGTAGGGCCCAGGCAGCAGAAGGGATCCCAGGGCACGTGCTAATTCTTTGGGATGAGGGGGAAAGTGATAGAATTTACTTTTCATAATTTTTTTTCTCATCCTTTCACATTTTCTATTTTGTGTATGTGTTTTGTAGTGTACCTAATATATTAACATTGTACTGAATGCATACAACTTATAAATAAATAAATAAAGATATATGAATTGGGTAATTGCTCAAAAAGACGTCTATAAACAGAAAAGCAGGGGAGCCTCTGGCACCAAACTGTGAGTCCCGAGAGGGCAGGACCTGTGCTTCCTCACTGCTATAAAGCAAAGCCCTTGCCCAGGGCCTGATGCCTGCAGGTCAGGTCCTCACTCACACTGACAGAATGAAAGGTGAATTCTATCTCCAGCTGTATCAGGGACTCCCGGGTATTTCTGAATAGAATCATTTTCCAAAGTATGTTTTGAGGAGGTGGGTTTGTTTTGAAACCACAGTGGTTTTGAGGAGGTGGGTTTGTTTTGAAACCACAGTGGTTCCACGAAATGCTCACTGTAAAAAGGGGTCCCTTGGCACAACAGTTGGGGGAATACTGCCTATCCTGTCTCTGTCTTCAAGATGCACAGATATACCAGGATACTAAATCAGGATCATAAGAATATTAAAGGCTTTCTTAGAAGCCCTCCAGTAAAGAATCTCTTTTAAGTTTGTTTAATCCATTTATTTCCTAAACTAATTAACCTACAGTTCCTTTTCCCACATTATTAACATTCCACAAAACTAGTCTTCCTTGAAATCAACTTTAGAAACTCCCAGTGTAGATTCAGGCTAAAGGTCTATGCTTCCTCGCGGCCACAGCATCATTAGCATTCATCAGACCTCTCCGTTGATACGTGTTTATCGAGTGAGTCCTTGGCTTTGTCCATCCACCCCTTTCCAACTACCAGCTTCCAACAGGAGGTTCTACGACTGCACATCTCCGGAAAAAAGCAAAAACTGCAGCTGGCTCATCCCCAAAGAAAAGCACCATCCTGAGGTCCTCAGGATGTCCTCTTAGAGGAGACCTACTCAAAAACTAGGACCTGCCAACCACGGTTTCCAGCAACTTAGCAAGGTGGGCTCCAAGGAGCAGAGGCCAAGGGTGGGTAGGGTAGTACCAGGCTCACAGGAGCACCCCCTCCTCCTTACCTACCCCAAGTCTTGGCTGGGGAACCCAACTATCATCCACACTTTCTTAGAATAAAGTTCCAAGACTTCCATTTTATGGTGAGAAACAGGGAGGTGATTATTCTTAGCAAGCTAGTTGGGAAGGTAGGAGCAGATTTGGTTTGTTCAATGACTGCAGATTTGGCATTCCGTCTTCTGGGAACAATGTCTAGACTTTCCGAGGAGTCACCTCTATAAATAGCTTGGTTAGTTAACCATGCAATATAACATGTTCTACTCTGAGCTCCACTCTGGGGTTAAATCAGGGCAGATTTGTGCAATGTACCTCAACTCCCACTTAGTATTCAATTTTTTTAAAAAAAGTAATCCATTTTTGAAGGGCGCATCCCCCTCACATCTGTGGCCTTTTAATATAATCAAGTTAACACTTCTCTTAAAGAAAAGTGCTGGGTGCAGCGGCTTGCGCCTGTAATCCCAGCTCTTGGGGAGGCTGAGGCGGGTGGACTGCCTACGCTCAGGAGTTCGTGACCGGCCTGGGCAACACGGTGAAACCCTGTCTCTACTAAAATACAAAAAATTAGCCACGCGAAGCGGTGCGTGCCTGTAGTCCCTGCTACTCGGGAGGCTGAAGCAGGAGAACTGCCTAAACCTGGGAGGCAGAGGTTGCAGTGAGCCGAGATCGCACCCCTGCACTCCAGCTTGGGCAACAGAGTGAGACTCTGTCTCAAAAAAGAAAGAAAAAAGAAAAAAAAAAAAGGTGGCCGAGACACTCTTCCAATTACTTATTAGGGGTGAAATGTAGAAACAAGGCAATTTCTCACCCACTTTATGCAAACAGGCCTCTATAGTGCAGAGGTGGGCTCCGGCTGCATCTTGGCAATATTCCCTATGGCAGAGCTGTTCACACATTGTACTTCGCCTGAGGACCTTCCAGAGTTGGTGTTTTCCCTAAAAGAAATCTACCCTTAAAAGAAAGACTTGCATAGCTCCATGCCCACATGCATGCATCAGCAGTACAGAAGCTGGCAGTATTTGCTCACTCTGGGTACTGGCCTAAGGAGAAAGAGCTGGCAAGACTGGGAATATCCCAAGGTAGGCAACTATGTGCACTGAACTCCATTGTTCTTTTTCACCCAGGGAGTGTATGTTCTATTCAGTCATGATGCTTCAGCAGAGAAATAAGTGGGAAGGCGGAGAAAAAGCCTTTTCTTTGTAATGGAAAAATGGCAAGGTAGTGCCGACTGGTCGTCTCAGGCTCCAGGGCTGGAAGACATTAGGAACCTAGGATGACATCAATAGAGAGATTACGAACGCAGGTAGAGGAATGGCTGCTTCAGGAAGCCCTTTCAAAGGCCTGACAATTGCTCTTGAAGGACGGCCCCAGCAGTGTTCTCTGAAGGCAGGACTGGCAGTCTTTGTGTGGGGAGAACAGTTCAAAGAAAACCAAACACTTAAGCATAATCTTTCAGAGGGTGAAGAATCACGGCATAATGATGATAAGATGCTACTTCTCGATCTGACAAGCAACACAGCTGTTTAATGGCAAAAAGAAGATTCTAGTTAACCCAAAAGCTGTGAGTTCACTCTGCCTGTTGCTCCAACAGAAGAGAGAGAGCCTGGCCCCCCCAAAACTCATGTGATCAGGAATTTGCCTGGTATCCAGATTCTATGGCTGCCTCAAAGCCAGCCCACAGTGCATGCTGACCTTCAACGATATCTTCACTCACAGGGACAGCAAGGTTTCTGTGTGGAGACCCCAAACCAAGCACTCGCTGCCTTAGACACAGTTACAGATCGGCCTGGCCTAAGTCTGGACCACCAGACTCGGAGAATCATCACAAAATGAGGCCATTTTACTTTCTCCCTGACTTCCCGCTTCTAAGTGACTTCGGGGCATTATATATCCTCTTCTACCCGCTCTGTAAAAAACGGAACATACGCACACATTCTCACTACCTACCTTGCCTAGTACAAGCTGGTCTTGTCAAGACAAAACAAAATCATCCCAGCCAAGAGTCCCAGAAGAACATCCCTTCATGAATACCAGTTACTAGTTCAGGAACACAATACTATGGAATACTATGACCAGTTACTAGTTCAGGAACACAAAAATGAAAGAACCAGAACACAGTAGAAGGGGAAAGGCCCCACCTATAACATAGGATGCAAATAAAGTCAAATAAGTTTCTCAAGAAGGAAAATTGAAATAAAAGAGAAAATGGAGAAAGTGAACACAAAGAAAGCAACAAAGGGGAAGCACACATGGGCATAAATCACCTTGCATGTGCCTCACAGTTCACAGCTCATTCTGCTTGTTCATCTCTACAGCAACGGCAGGGTTGCCAGTAAACAAAGGATTAAAATTTTGCAGAAAAAAAGGATGGTATGAGCTGCTTTCTATCATTCACACCCACCTGTTCAAAAAAGCAGAGAAGAGTTATACTGCAAAACAGGGAAAAGAAATGCCCATTCAACATCTTTTTAAAAAACAATCCATGCAGAAAGAATATTGAGAATTTATTAAAATCTGAGAAAGAAACGACAACAATAACAAGTAACAAAACCCACGCACAAAACAAAACTATGCAGCACATCAGAGAAAGTCGAGAAGTTGGCAGCCATGGTGAACTGAAAGGCATACTAATTTAAGGCTCACAGTCTGATTCCTGAGGCAAAAAATCACTCTGGCTGCATCTTGCCTTGAAATCAGGGGGTCACATCCCCTGAAATCTAAAGAAGGATTGTTTAAAAGTATGGTGGTTTCGGTTTGAAGGATCAAAAATTCAAGTAAAGCCAACAAAGAACAAGTGAAGAAAATCCCTCAAAGCTGTGGAACCTTGCTACTTAAGATAATGACAGAAATTTACGACTGCTTCCTTCCCCAGCAGAAAGGAGCACAATTAGAAAGCTGAAAACAACAGGCCCTTTGTACCAGCATGTTATGTTTTGCTTATTCTATTACACATTGGCTGGGAGATAAGAATAAACAGGACAACACCCTGTCTAACCCGGGAGGCGGGAGTGGAGGAAAAAGCTGGTTACATTCATTCTTGGGCATGTACGTGCATACCGTTTATTTGCAAATTGAGGTACTTAAGAAAATTGTGCATGCAATAGTCAGGAACCAGCATAAGCATTCAGAAGTCTTTTGTTGCACAATCAGATCTTGTAAGAATAAGCCTGTGTAAGAGGCAGCTTTATAGTTTTTCCTTAGAGTGAAGCATACTGTGAAGATTTTAATAATTGATAATTTTCTCTATGGTCTTTAATTGTCAATCCTATTTTCATTCAAAAAACCTTTAAAACTAGGATGAGCAGATATACAGACACAGCTTCCCTCTCTGTGACCAATGACATCTAAAAACCTCACAAAGAATGAATCAGCCGCTGCCAGGGGAAGAAAACGTGGTATCCAGGACTCCTCCCTTCTCTACAAAGGGACCGTTGCCAGTCTGGACGCCAGGTGTCCTGACAGCTTTGGCCGTGGGGCATTCCGCTCAAGAACAGCAGCTGCTATGCCAGCCGGGTTCTCACCAGCCAGTCGGGAGATGGTATGGGTATCTGTGGTCCCAAGAAAAAAAAAAAAAAAAAAGATCTGCTCTCTTCCCATAACCCCTGTCTGCCTAGAATGCTGGACCTGACTCAATCTTGCCATTTCCTAGTGGCTCACTTGCTCCTGGCACCCAAGCTGACTAAGGACGGGGCTAAGGAAGGCCATTCTGAGACCTCACTGACCTGCCACCATCCTGGCCTTCACTCTACTCCTCCAACCCACGAGAGCCTCCCACCCTGAGGCCTGTGGACTGGAGCGCTTTTCCACCAGATGGTCACAAAGCTGAGTCCTTTATATTCTTCAGTCTTAGCCTGCATGTCACTCTTTAAGGAAGCTTTTCCCTCTCACCCTAACGATGCTATTGATTCTCCCACGGTGACACTTACTTGATTTTATTTTCTTCATAGCATACGTCTTAATTACTTGTTTCACGCACACTAATTTTCTCCCGACTAGAATGTCCATTTCATAAGGACAGAGACCTCCTCAATCTCGTTCACCCTTGTAGGCTTTGCATCGTAAGTACTATCTGGCACACAGTATACACTTGATAAATATTTATTGTAAGAATAAATAAACAAGAACCAAATGATCCAGACTGTCTGGTGGGGACAAGAACAAGAACGAGTGGGGAAAAGGTCAAAGAATCTGTCACCTGTCATCGGCCACACGAGAGTCATTTTTCCCCCTCAATTTTCCCAGTGGGATGAAGGGTGAAGATGCATGTGAACAGCGGAGCCATGACGCAGAACTACAGAACACGTGGCTTTTAACTTCAGTGTTCGTCACGGAAAACCACTCTGAAATAAGTTGCAAGAGATTCTTGAAATTCAAATACAAGGGAAAAAAAGAACATATTTGGATGTCAGCAAGGTAGTTCTGCCAACCTAATTATGCCCATGACATGTAATTGTGAACTGCTGAAAGACAAATGTGAAGCAAAGCATTTATTACACACACATACAGAGGTAAGATTAAGGTGTTCATTTTAAGCAACTGTCATAAGCCTGGTTCTAGAATATGATTCCATTAATGTTACTGCTGTTATAACAGAGAGTGTAAGTGTGATGATGAGCTCCTTTCATGTATTTCTCAACATTAAGATATTACACTTGCCAGTCCATCCCCAGCAGAGACTCTGAGAACACACGAGGACAACGAAAATGGTAGAATATTAATTAAACCAACAGGAAGAGAGCTGCGTGTACTTCAGAGATGCATTTTAAACGCTTGCATATCTTCATACAGACATCATAGTAGTCAAGTCAAGGAACGTACACTTTACGGTTCCTGATATGGCAGATTCAGTCTTCACGGAAGGCAAAAACACAACGGAACAAGAACTGAAAGCCACACACACCCGCTGAGGAAAGCATCTGAAAGGCAAACCAGCGGTTTTTCTCAGCAGAGAAGGAAAGCCCCTCTCCCCTGGAACAGTGATTCGGAACAGGACTGGGGCAGGGGAGGGGGTCGGTTAGTAATGGCTCCTGTTACGTTAAAAGGTGACAAACATCATGAAGAGCAGTACTGATCAACGTTCTAGTTACTGCCATGTTTGAAAAGCATTCAAAATTCTAAAATATTACTTGTGTATTATTTACCTTCTTATAAACTGATTTGTCATCATCATACATCCAAGTTTTATAAATGTGTTTCTTCCCCACTTCACTGAAATACCAGAATCAAGCTCAAAAACAGAATCAAAGAGGAGAACTTTCAGCTTATTCATGAAAACCATGATATGCAATATTTAAAATAGTGAAATCATCATGAATATCACCCAAAATGCTCAGAAACTCCTTGACATGATCAGTAACAATGTTCCCATTTTAGTTCAGGGGGGAACGTTTAACATCATTTGCCAAAAAAAGAAAAGAACACACAGGAATGGCATAAAACCAGCCGTTCACTAGAGTTAAGACCCGATCACTAAAGAAGTCGTGAGGCATGGAATTTATCATCTTGCCTACATGTTTATAAAATATGGACTCAGGAAGGAGCCATTTAATTTACCAAGAAGTCCTTTGATCTCTTGGCGTATTATATCTAAGAGGACCATGGCAAGTTTCACTATGGAGGTCTTTTTGGATGACTCCTCCTAGCCTTGAAGTTTCTCTATTCCTGTTTAGGGTACGAAGCTGACTTACAAAACCATCGTTTTTGTTTTAGCTTTGCTTTATAAAGCCTCAAGCAAAGCCTCGACCATAAATAAAGCAGCAGGGCCCCAGTAGCCAGCTGAGTCATAAACCCCACTCAGCCGCATGTGGCCCAAGGTGTTGGGATCCCGACAGAGTCAAGCCAGGCAAGTGGAATCAACTGAAGTCAGAGTTTGGAAAAACAGAGCACTCCCCTTCCCCACCCCAGCTGGCAGTGGAAGACACCACAGCCCTCCTTCCACAGCTCTCATCCAGGGAATGGTAGTAAGTCCAGAAAAACAACTAGACCCAGGCAGACTTTACTTCCACAGTCTAAAAGGAAGGGAAAAAACGATATTTGACAACCCACCACAAATTTTGAACGTACGGTTCTCCTGCTTTTAAGCATAAAAGCGTCTTGTTGCTGCTCAGTTATTATCACCATCATATTTTTCAACATTTGTGCCCAGGACCATTTGGCCTTACGGTATTTACGCTTACTACTTTAAAAATACAGAGTTAAGCATGTGTAAATCACTTTAAATATTGCAAAAAGCAGCAAATACACAGCCTACCTGCTTGGGCATGCAAACTTGAAAAGAGAAGCTCTATAGAATGGCCTGCAGGTCAACTCATTCTGGCTTTGGCAGACTGATGTCAGGAAGGAGCTGCAGAAAACAGAATCCTGTGCACGAAAAAGACTTTGCCTTTGGTTCCCTCAGGCCAGAACTGGGAACTGCTAGCAAACATGCCTTAAAAACTGCAATTCTCAGAAAGTGCTAAAAACTCCCAAGTAAATAGGGCCCCTCAAACCCATGTACAAATAAGAAACATTTAATAAACAACTCTTTCTTCACCAACACTTCTGCTACTTAAATTAAGTCCAGCAGACTCTTCAAAGGGACAAAAGAAGGCCCCGTACCGCCGTTAAGACAAATTCTATATATAGACATCCAAGACAATTATATGATGCACATAACCAAATATACATAATTATCCTAGTTTCTGCATTCCCATTATCTTCATAAATACAGGATAAAAATCAGTCTAAATGATTTTCTCAGACCTCCTCAAGGATTAAGGCGAGCCAGCCAGTCTTTTGAAAGTACATATATGTAGTAAAGATCAAAAGCAAATGTTCTGGTCAGTTCTTTTCTGCTCATGATTTTACTAAGAATGTGTGCAGTTTTCAGGGAAAACACCACACATGACAGCTGCTCAAAACCATGGGAATTAATTGGCAGCAGGAATTTCCTTGACTAATAGGGAAAAACTTGAAGTCACATGTTTTGATGAGCTTATTTTTCCCATCCTCAGTCAAGCATATTCACTGTTAATGATTAAGATTTTCAAATGGAAATATAACCAAGCACACTCTCTATCTTTTCTCACTGGAACACAGACACCCATTAATGACTGAACAATGGCATTAATGAACAGATTTTAGCTTAAATAAATACAGGGAACTAAACTAAGACACAATAGCAAAAGTGCATTTATTATATTAAAAAACAGTAGCACGTGACTCCCCTGCTGCCCCCTACAGTAAATCATCTGCTTTGAGCTGTTTTTCTAGCAGTAGGGATGGATTTACACTGATCCATCCACAGTCTATTTGACACAGGGGCTCTCAAGTCGGTGCCCTTGTGCCCAGTGGTGAGAATGGACAAGACAGCTGGTCAGGATTAGGTGAGCAGCCTGTGGCCTTGGGACCAAGTCATGTTACTGTGCCCAGAGCCCGATGCTATAACCTTGGGCTCATTAGCATTACGCTGTCATCATCCAAGCTAACAGCCACTGATCAGCCATGACCCAACACTCACCACCCAGGGGCACTATGCATTCTCAATCCCGGCAACAACATGAGCCTTTTCTTTTCAACACAGTCTGAACTGAGCCCATGACACTCAAAGGCTCATGCATGAGGGAGTCTGCATTAAAACTGTTCCTCAAGGCAGCAATGAGACGTCCAAGCATGAGCAACCATAGCCCTTCCATTTAATCAAATGACAGCTCTGACCGAGCTCAAGGAAAGCAAGACATAGTCAAAGAAGTTCCAAAATGTACGTACCCCAAGTGCCACAATGGAACAACATACCTGGCCATCCCCAGACTTGGAAAGTTGGCAGGGACGATGAGAACATCCAGCCGAGAGAACGGGTGTGTTCCCAGAACAGAATGCGCTGCTGAGAGGCAACGAGGGATCAGCTGCACAAGGGTCTCTTGGCAGGCACCCGTGAGGCACACAGGGGCAAAGACACGATGAGGAATGATCTCCTGGGTGGTGGCAGAACCATTCTGGAAGCGGCAGGGGTATTCCATGTGACTGCAAACACCAACGTGCCTGGGAACAACACAAAATAAATGGTAAACCATGTTTATTATTCTTGCTGTGGAGGTGAGGCAATCTTGCAGATGTAGACAACTTTTAGGAGACAGAGGTTCAGACAGACTCACAAGCAAAGACTGTTCATTTCAATTGTTGGCTTGACTGGCTCTGTGCAGCAGTGAAAATTTACAGGATAAAAACTTATTCATGCGTTTGAATCAACAGACTAGCTTCAATCTAAGGTAAGTGAAAGTACTAAAATCTTGTTTTAGAATTAACTTTGTTGGGGGGGGACCTCTAAGACTCAAAACAGTAAAACTTCTCACCAAAATACAAACCATTCCTGCCCTCGATTAGGTGTTTTCAAGTATCACCATATGAACAATCTCAAATTAGAGACAATTCCTAACTCAGAAAGGAAGGAGCAGTACACACAAGTTAAAGATCCAATTCTGGGATTACCTAGAAGAAAAGACTTGGACTGAGGCAGAACCATGAACCCAATGAAAGTTACAGGCTCAAACTCCTCAAAAGAACACAAACCATTTTACCGAATAGTAATCTGGATGTTCTTTACACAGCCCATCAAAAGCTGTTATTAAGGAACACAGAGGCACTTTTGATACAGTATTTTTCCCAACCCACTTTCAGTACAAATTTAACTGAGCCAACCTTTTAAGGAAGCAGATCAGACCCCCGCCTGCTTCATCTGACCACTGCCAGTTATTCCATCAAAGGCGGAACTGAAAGAGAATTCCTAGAACCTGACTCACAGGCCTCAAGAGAATTTATCTACTCAAACCTATATCCAACAATACTCCATTTTTTCACCTGCTAACATGTCTTTTATTCAAACACAATGAAAAACCCCTCTAATCATTATTATTTATTTTATTTTATTACTTTTTTTTTTAGATGGAGTCAAGCTCTGTTTCCCAGACTGGAGGGCAGTGGCATGATCTCGGCTCACTGCAACTTCCACCTCCCAGGCTCAAGCGATTCTCTTGACTCAGCCTCCCGAGTAGCTGGGAGTACAGGCACCCACCACCACGCCTGGCTAATTTTGTATTTTTAGTAGAGACGGGGTTTTTCCATGTCGGCCAGGCTGGTCTCAAACTCCTGACCTCAGTTAATCCACCCGCCTCGGCCTCCCAAAGAGCTGGGATTACAGGCATAAGTCACCGCACCCGGCCTATCACTATTATTATTATTTAACATAGGGTTTCACTCTGTTGCCCAGGCTGGACTGCAGTGGCAGGGTCATAGCTCACTGCAGCCTCCAACTCCTGGGCTCAAACAATCCTCCCCCCTCAGCCTCCTGAGCAGCTAGGACTACAGGCATGTTGCCATGCCACACGTAGGTCTATTTTTTTTTTTTAAGAGATGGGGTCTGGAGATGGCGTCTCACTTTGTAAACCAGAGTGGTCTCAAACTTCTGGCTTCAAACGATCCTCCTGCCTCAGCCTCCCAAAGTGCTGGAATCACAGGCATGAGCCACTGCACTCATTCAGTTCTAACTACAGGTGCTCACTTGGTTCACAGTGAACAATGAAAAATCTGAAGATGCTGGCATGTCCCAATATGGGCAGAACACAACAATTCCTCTCCAAATGTATGAAGTACCTTTCACTCCCCCAAGGCTAGCGCCCAGGAGACCATATGGCTACGTACAGATAGGCCTCGCCTTCTCCCAGCATGGTTCATGGAATACAGCTTCCAGCACCGAAGGCATTTCACCACAGCGGAGAGTAAGAAAATGGATGGAGACCCATAAAAACGTGTCAGAATAAGAGGACATGAAGAATATAATTCTTGAAATTGAATTCTGGCCAAAGTCCCTGGATTGATAACCTTGCTTTGTGGAGAGAGTGAGACAAGGTGCCTGCTGGTGAACATTTACCTAAAAAGGCTGCAATGTCCACCTAATGACAAGTACTGTGCTGGTGCACGAATGTGGTCAAAGGTCTTGAAAAGTGAAAAATGCCATTGATTAAATTAACCACCACGATATCTTTTTCTCATGTATTTACACAGGTATATAATGTGCTACCGTCATTTCAGTTCGTATCATCTCTATTGCAAAGCTTTCAGATCATGTTAAACCAGAGAAACTGGACATGTGCAGGCATCTTCTGGACACAGCTAAGGAATAAGCTTACATTATATCTACCGTTTTGCAAAAAGGTCATTCTAATGGCCTCGAAACACAGCACAGGGAAAGATGATTTCTTGCTGCCAAGAACCCGAAAGTTAGAGAATACTGAGGTAGCCAAAGATACACCCAAAAGTGTTTGGCTTGATGAATTTCTGATGATCATATACAACCTAAACCTGAGAGACAACATTCCGTCTCCATGGTAAGTTCTCTCATATTCTTTTCCAGTCAGGAACAAGGTGAGTTAGAGTCTCTCTGGGAATAAAAGGCACTAGTTCAGATGATGAAGATGACTCTAGTTGTGTGAATTAGTACTGTTATAATCAAAGCCTGGGAAAAAATGCAGGACGTTAAGGCAATCAAGCTCTGACCAGGTGAGAACAGTAAGGCTCCCACAGAAATGGAAATGGAAATGGCCACAGGAAAGCCACTTCTGCGTTCCCACATAGGGATCAGGAAACCTGGGCTTCACTGTCTTCTCAGCCGGGCTCACTGGTGACCAAGGCAGGCAACTCAGTATCTGGGGCTTCTTTTTCCCCATCTTTAACATGGTCTCACCAAAGTGGCTGCTGGAGGAGGTAAGGAAATAGTTAGAAAAGGATATGAGAGGCCAGACACTGTGGCTCATGCCTGTAATCCCAGCACTTTCGGAGGCAGAGGCAGGTAGATCACTTGAGGTCAGGAGTTTGAGACCAGCCTAGCCAACATGGTAAAACCCCATCTCTACTAAAAATACAAAAAAATTAGCCAAGTGTGGGGGCGCATGCCTGTAATCCCAGCTACTTGGGAGACTGAGGCAGGAGAATCACTTGAACCTGAGAGGCAGAGATGCAGTGAGCGAAGATCACACCACTGCACTCCAGCCTGGGTAACAGAGCATCACTCTGTCTCAAAAAAAAAAAAAAGAAAGAAAGAAAGAAAAGAAAAGGGTATGAGAGAATTTACTCACTTACTGCAGAGACAGAATGTTCTCTGTCAGGTTTAGGCTGTACACAACATCGTAAACTCATTACGCTGAACATTTAAGATCTGCACATTTTGCTGTATGTTAATTATACTTAAAAATACACAAACAAAAACGTTTTCTAAGGTTTCTTTTGGCACTATGACTCTACGATAACTGAGCACACGAGCCATTCTTCATAGAATCGCCTTGTTTCTGAAGAGGTCAGGGGATTGTACTTTTTTTTTTTTTTTTTAAGACGGAGTCTCATTCTGTCGCCAGGCTGGAGTGCAGGGGTGCAATCTCGGCTGTAACCTCCAACTCCCAGGTTCACGCCATTCTCCTGCCTCAGCTTCCCGTAAGCTAGGACTACAGGCGCCCGCCACCACGCCCAACTAATTTTTGTATTTTTAGTAGAGACGGGGTTTCACCATGTTGGCCAGGATGCTCTCGATTTCCTGACTTCGTGATCCGCCCGCCTCAGCCTCCCAAAGTGCTGGGATTGATTACAGGCTGAGCCACCGCGCCCGGCCGATTCTGTGCTTTTTACAAAGTAATAGTCTTCCATAGATTCAGCACCGACTCAAATATGCCGTACTTTCTATCAAAGCAACTTTTCATATACTTTACAACGCTAAAGAAGACCTGTTCCCCACCAGATCCTTCTTTCAAATAATCAGTCTCAATGCGTTTTCTTCTTTGTAGTGCCCATTTTCTATGCCTTTAATCATTTTTGCTAAGTTCCTTTGGACTTTATCCAAGTTTCTGTGTCATGTTTAAACTGTATGGCCCCCACAAAGACCTCAAGAGGTTAAAGAAACAAAACACAAAGATTCCCCTGTGGCTGAAGAAGGTTATACTACAGCTGAATAAAATTAATAAACTTTCAACAGCTTATCTGAAAGCCCTATAATCAATGTATTTACTAAAATGCTCACCCAGCGTGGCTAGAGCATGTGTGAAAGTGGAGCTGGAAGAGGGAATGTTCTTACTATAATTTTACCCACATGAACATTGATCATAAAAGTTCAGTGACCAACACTTTGGCCAAATTTCTGGAACCCAGATGAGCACTTTTGGCAAATGAAAACCTGTGGTATAGCAGGCCCCTGTGGAAGTTGGATTTACACGAATTTGACTGGTGGTCTTAAGAAGGTTTGAAGTAGAACGGGTGCTGGGGAAGGCAAAAGGGACCAGATGTGAACATAACCAAAAAACACCACTGTGACTGGCACTTCAGAGCACCTTTGCTGACAAACTTTGCATGGAGTCAGAAATGTAATGGATGAAAACAAAGCCACTTTCTGACAACTGAAGACGGCACACAGGAAGCGCACAGCCAGGGCAGGACTAAGCAAGCGCAAGCTGTGATTTTATCAGCAGCATATTCCTGAAGGACGAGCAGACTGATAAAGGAAGGGAAAACTCATAGTTTATGAGACATGGAAGGGGGGCATGGGAGGAACACCATGGGAAGACACGCTTCCCCAGAGTGGCACTCGGACCTCTCTCCCCAGCTGACCTGACTGGCTGGGCCACACAGGCTTTCTCTTTGGAATCTGCTTGCCCACAGCGGGTGCCCTTTGGACCTGCTCCTGCCATGTGTCAGGTGGACTCTGCATCTGTGTTACAGAGGCCAGCAGCAGTCCGGCTGGGCTGGTAACTGGGTGGGTAAATTTGTCTCATTTGGAAATGGAGTCTCAGAAACCCCACTGAGACCATGCACCTGAGCTCCTTCAGTCCAGCTTCTGCCAATAATAAAACCTTTATTTTTATCTCCTCTGTCTGTTCCTCAACTGGTGAATTCAGGAGGACAAGAGAGGAGTTGTACTTGCTTCTTCCCCTAAAGCCCGACAGGAATTTTAGACATCCCAGAATCTTCATTTGATTTAACCATTTCTTCCTCCTTTCAGAATAGTGGACGCAAGAAAACTGAGAAGCCATTTAGGCTGCTTCTGAGCAGGAAGGAGAGAGCACAGAGTCAGTGGCTGCTGCCCACTCCCCAACCCCACATCTCTTTGGAATATGGCTAGAAAGGCAAAATAACAAATGTCTGTCCTTGCCTTCCCCTAGCCTTCCAAAGGCACACATTTTCCAACTGAGCAGCTCCTCTAAGAATCAATCAATGCTGAGGCCTTAGATGAAAAAGGGAAGAGTACTTCTTCACCATTGAGAATTTGAGAAGCCATGGACAAAGCCTTCATTCTATAGATAAGGAAAGTGTGGCTTTGTCCAAAGAGCTACATCCAACCACCAAGAATGGCACTTTCAGGCTCAAAGGCATCGCTCTCCACTTCTGTTTTCCGTTCCAACACAACACACTCCCGTCAATCATGGTGGCTCAAATCATGGCAGTGACTCTCCAGATGGGAAGGTAGATCAGACTCCAGGTGAGGCATTAATGTTACATACAGTTTTTTAAAGTCTCCAGGTAAGATTCTGACTCACCTCTCTCTGGGGTCAGGCCTGGATATAAATCCAGGTATTGCTACTTAGTAGGTATATTAATGTTAACAAGTTACTATCTGAGCTTCAATAGCCTTATCTATAAAATGGGAATAATAATCTATCCAATCTGTCTTGCAGGCCTATCCTTAGGACTAAAGGAGATTACATTTAGATCAAGACTTAGTTTCTGACTTGCAACAACCAATGGCTACTGTATCAATTCAGGATAGCCTAGGATATGCTGCAGTAACAAACAACCCTGGTGTTTCAGTGGCTTAACAGAAAACAGTGTGCTTCTTGCTAATACCAAGTCCACCACAGATCTAAGTGACTCTCCAGAGCACCTGTCATCCTCACCCAGAAATTCAGGCCACCTGAAATTACAAAGCAAAGCCTCCTGTGTGATCCTACTGCAGGGAAGAGAGCACAGGAGGATCTCACATGAAATTAAAGTTCCACATGAAACTAGAGTATGTCACTTCTGCCCACAATTCCCTTCTTCCCTCAAGAATACAGAAGTAAAATCTAATACGCAATCTAGGATGTTCATATAGCTCAGGAAAGACAGTCCAAACTAGACAAGCTACGGAACAGGAAGTGGAAATGACCTCCCTTCCGCCAAAAAAGGCAAAATGCAGGCAATGATACGTGCCCGTCGGAAGAGAGAGAACATAGCTTCATCTCTGAAA
Organism: Colobus angolensis palliatus; assembly: GCF_000951035.1. Lineage (NCBI taxonomy): Eukaryota > Metazoa > Chordata > Mammalia > Primates > Cercopithecidae > Colobus > Colobus angolensis. Next base: position 6,964,989 of record NW_012120932.1, read on the forward strand.
GATGAAGACCAACTGCCGCAGTTACTGTGGTACTCGTAAAAGCAGCAAGGCAACATAAAACCAACACAAAAAGAATCTGCATTAGGAGTATATTTTAGCTGGTTTTCAAGGAGTAACGAAACATCTCTGCCATTACTCTGGGCTTTCTCCACCAGAAGGTACTGACTTAGTGACTGTCTGTCAATAGGAAAAATGACTCCGTTGAGCTGGGTATAAAATCCTAGGAGCGCTGCATGATGCACGTGCTGTGCATCTTCTCGGTGTCCCCCTTCTCCCTCTTTTGGCTCTCAAAGCTAGAAACCATTGAACATCTAGACAGGCTGCCAGTAAATATCCAATGGCCTATACTAATTTTTTAAAGCCTCAAAATGATTTTATCTGGTTCATACTTAAAAAAAAAAAGAAATCACTACTGATGTTAACAAAGTCCTGACCAAGCAGGATTCCCTTAACCCAACGGCTTTGTGTCAGTTTCCTTGTGTCCTGTGCTCCTAAAGCAGCGACTAGCCCCACTGGGGGAGCTGCTGCCCCACAGTGCACCGCTGACAGCAGTTGGTATAACCAACACAGCAGAGTAGCTTAGAAAGTAATCCATCAGAAGCTTTGTTTTTGACCACATAAGCACCGAAAACCAAACTTAAAAGGTGTGGGAGGAGAGGAGGCATTGAATCTGAGGATTCCTTGAATTTAGCCAAACACATATAAATATTTCAGCACACTTCATAGGATTTCATATATACTTACCTTCTTCTCTCTTTCTGCATAAATAATAGGCTCACATCTCTTCTTCTCAACTCTTTTTCCTTTCTTTTCCAAGACAGAGTCTCGCTCTGTCGCCAGGCTGGAGTGCAGTGGCGCAATCTCGGCTCACTGCAACCTCCGCCTCCCAGGTTCAAGCAATTCTCCTGCCTCAGCCTCCCGAATAGCTGGGATTACAGACACGTGCCACCACGCCCGGCTAATTTCTGTATTCTTAGTAGAGATGGGGTTTCACCATGTTGGCCAGGCTGGTCTCAAACTCCTGACCTCGTGATCCACCCACCTCAACCTCCCAAAGTGGGGGATTATAGGCCTAAGCCACCACGCTCAGCCTCTCTTTCTTCTTCTTCTTCTTTTTTTTTTTTTTTTGAGACAGAGTCTCAGTTTGTCGCCAGGCTGGAGTGCAGTGGCACAATCTTAGCTCACTGCAACCTCTGCTTCCCGGGTTCAAGCCATTCTCCTGCCTCAGCCTCCCATGTTGCTGGGACTATAGGCATCCGCCACCACGCCCGGCTAATTTTTTTGTATTTTTAGTAGAGACAGGGTTTCACCATGTTGGTCAGGATGGTCTCAATCTATTAACCTCGTGATCCACCCGCCTGGGCCTCCCAAAGTGCTGGGATTACAGGCGTGAGCCACTGCACCCAGCCCTCTCTTTCCTTTCTAACAGGGCTTTTCCTGCTTTGATTAATCCTATTTTGGTTTAGTTTCTCAGCAGGAATGACTCACATTCCCAGTGCTTGGAAGAAATGCATCATACCACTCCCTCAAGTGTTTTTTTTTTTTCCTTCCCAGCAAGTCCCCCCACACAAACCTGAAGTCAGCCTCAGAAGGTGAGAAGGGTCTCTCTGTTGCCAAATCAGCCGATGAGCACGTCTCCGTCTTCACTTCTGTCCAGCATCCCACTGCAATTGTGAAGGTGGAGGCTGGCATTGGCATAGTTACGTAGTAATACCAGCTTGAGCACCCTATAAACAGGAAGAGAAGAACCATAATGAGGCCAGTATATGGTTCTGGGCTCTGCTGTGTGATTTCCTCTCTTGCGGCATTTGAAGAGCTTTTGTGATAAGCTGGTAAGAGCCAACTCTTGGCGGTCGGTCACATCAGCAGAAAGGGCACTACTTCAGGTCTCAGGGAAAGCACAGCAGGGATGACGGCTTCAAGGCAACTAGGAAGGTCTGGTCTCTTCCACGGATCAGTCTAAAGCCCTTCACGTGAGGACAGTAGTGCAGGGGTCCCTCTCAGCTGTACACACAGCAGGCTGTATGCTCCTACAGACAGAATACGTCTCATTCATCCAACACAGTATTTAGCATTTAAAAAATGCTCAATTGATACCAGTTGAATGAGTGAAAGAGTGAGCAAAGCAATGATTGCTTTGTGCTGTAACTATCTTGTCCAAATTCAATTCAGGTCAATCTAAATTCAATATAGCAGAAAACACATGAGACTAGGGAAGGGGGACACTTGGGTTTTCACGCCCACTCTGAAATTAATTAGCTGTGGGAGTTCAGGTCTTACCCTTAGTCCCTTTTATCTGTTTAGCTGGTCTTCCACTCCTCGCTGAGCAGATGAAAAGCAGGTGTAGAGGTTCAACGGAGCCAAGGACTCCTAACTAACTGGTTTGTAACAGGACTGGGATGAGAGCTGGGGCTCCCCATTCCAGTTGAGGGTGTACTCTCCACTTGGTCCAAACCTTAGAGGCTTTTTACCAAAGGAATGAATGGCTCATAACGTATAACACTATACTCCCCCCATTTCTAAGATGTGAAAATGACTTTCACATTTCCGAAATCTGAATGTGTCACACAACCTGATTTAACATAGTATTTTTTCTGAGCTTCTGCTATACATTAATCATGTGTCTTAAGAAGAATTGATATCATCTTTTTTTAACTTTTATTTTAGGTTCAGATGCAAGTTTGTATAACAAACTTGGGTAAACTGCATCATGGGGCAGGGTGGGAGTAGGTTTAGTGTATAGATTATTTCGTCACCCAGGTAATAAGCATAGTACTCAACAGGTAGTTTTTCTTTCTTGAGACAGGGTCTCGCTCTGTTGCCCAGGTTGGAATGCAGTGGCGTGATCACAGTTCACTGCAGGCTCAACCTCTTGTATACCCAATATCCATTGTCTCAAGTGATTCTCCCACCTCACCCTCCCAAGTAGCTGGGACTACAGGTATGTGCCACCACACCCACCCAGCTTAATTTTTTTGTTTTTGTTTTTTTTTTTAGAGAGACAGGTTCTCACTATGTTGCTCAGGCTGGTCTTGAACTCCTGGGCTCAACCCGTCCTCCCACCTTGGCCTCCTGAAGTGCTGGGATTACAGGCTTGAGCTACTGTGCCCAGCCTGATAGGTAGCCTTTCTGTCCTCACCCTGCTCCCACCCTCCACCCTCAAGTAGGCCCTGGTGTCTCTTGTTCCCTTCTTTGTATCCATGTGTACTCAGTGTTCACCTCCCACTGTAAGTAAGAACATGCAGTATTTGGTTTTCTGATGCTGTGTTAGTTCACTTAGGATAATGACCTCCAGCCCCATCCATATTGCTGCAAAGGACATTATCTCATTCTTTTTTATGACTGCATAGTATCCCATGGTGTATATGTACCACATTTTCTTTATTCAGTCTAACATCGATAGGCATTTAAGTTGATCCAACGTCTTTGCTATGGGATATCACCTTCTGTTATGGAACACATTTCTCCACTCCTCATGTTCCCATAGGGAGGAACTTCTGTTAGCATAAATCTCTTTCAGTTCCTTCACAAACTCCTTCATAGAAAGAGCTATTATTCTTTTTCTTGCTTTAAGTTTTAGAGGGTTAAACACATTTGACATCCAATCACTGACCAAATTGGCCTACGGTTGTCCAATGTGGTCTGTGATTGGATGTCAAATTCCGAGCTGAAATATTAACATGCCCCTACTGGCCGGCAGACCTAACATGACATTTTTAAAAGTGCTTTACCAGTAAAAACCAAGAATAGAGATTAGATTTTGATCTCCATGTACATGGTTCCTTTGTCTATCTCAAAACAAATTCTGAACTCAGGAAGGCTGGACTTAGTTAAAAATAAATAATATTTTGGTGAGATTCAAGTTTGGAAGCCATGAAGGGAGTTACTTGAAAGAGAGACACAAAGGGACATGGTCAGAACTGGTGGACACCCACCAGAGCCAGCCATTCTCTCCAACTTGCCTGGAAGCTGTACCCTGCTTCTGGAACCAAAATGGCCACTCTTGAGATCCCTTTCTTTGTAGCTGACTAAGAAGTTGAAGGTAGGCCAGGAGCTGTGGCTGTAATTCCAGCACTTTGGGAGGCCAAGGCGGGTGGATCACTTGAGGTGAGGAGTTCGAGACCAGCCTGGGTAACATGGTGAAACCCCATCTCTACCAAAAGCACAAAAATTAGCCAGGTGTGATGGCACGTGCCTGTAATTCCAGCTACTCAGGAGGCTGAGGCAGGAGAATTGCTTGAACCTGGGAGTCAGAGGTTGCAGTGAGCCGAGATCGTGTGCAATTGCACTCCAGCCTGGGTGAGACTCGGTCTCCAACAAAAAGAACAAGTTGAAGGCGTACTCCTCCTTAAAGGGACAATTAAATCCAGAGACATTGAAGCCAATCAAGTGATAGCTCCTACTGGGCATGAAGCAAAACCACAGCCTCAAAGAGAATCACTGCTATGATTCCAAGACAGTAAGAAGGAGGTAGGGACAGTCGCAGACGTCTTGATGAAAGAATGACATGGATATGACATGATGGGCTATACGGACTCCACCTCTCCATTTTTCTGTCTTCCTGTAACTACCTACATTCCCTGGAACCCAATGCCTCCCATGACTGCTCCATAAAAACTTTCATTTTCTACTGGAAACATAATGAGTTGAAGCAGGTAGAAAGAAGCGTGCAGATGGAAGAAGAAGGAGGAAGTTATGGGTAAGGAACTAAATCTTTTGAAAGGCTCTGGTATAAAAAAAAAAAAAACCTTAAAAAAACACATTTTCTTAATCAAAGGGCTGTGGTCTGTCATTCCTTCTCTGAAGTAAATGTTAGAGTTTACCAAGAACCATTAGAATTTCCTTGTTAAAAATTCAGACCCTTGGCAGTTCAGTAAATAAGCAGCAATGGTGAGGCTTTCAGGTAAAAAGAGAAGTTTAAATGTACGAGGCCGAGGCCACCTTTACTTCCTCCCCAAACTCCATTCAGGAACAGTAAAAGAATTTCTATTCTAAAGACACGAACCAACAAGGACAGAGACAATAAAGCAGGAGACAATTGTTGCAGAATATTGGAAGCTAGAATGCAGATGGAAGAGTGACAAACGACACAGCAGACCTGAATCCAGACCTGAATCCTAAGTTGGCAGTGGGGAAAGATAAGACCCACCTCATTTTACCCCTAGAAGCTCCAAAAGGCTCTAGGGTAGAGGAAATGCTAAACTAAGCAGGCCCGGCTGCACATCTAAGAAGTGGCCAGATCCATGGATGTTCTCCCCCACCCTGCACACCTGGGCTATTGGCCCATCCCACACATACCCCAACAAATAACTGGAAGTTTATTTTCTAGAAAGACTAAAAGGAGAGCCTCTGAGCTGGCAGCTGTGGCGTTGGAGGAGAAATGGCACAGTTGAAGGCAAGTGAATGGCATTACATGAATACATGCACATAGGATGCTGAGGCCACCAGCCATCCTCCCTTATTTTGTTCCAGAAGGCTGGCAGCCAGGCTTTCACTGTCTAGGCAAGAGACTGAAAGAAGGGGACTAGCTTAAGAAATCAGTCTACGGTGAAGCTGATGGCTGACGAGCCCTCCAAATGTATTCACAGCTTCCAATTCGTATTTCAGTTCCCTGCTCCTGAATGCTTGCACACAAGCTTCCAGGTATCCTTAGAAAGCCGCTAATGCAAAATCAAGATCCAAAAGCACAAGCAAATGGGAAAAAAAACAAACAAAGCATAAGACAATTAGTAACTCCATCCAAGAAAAAAATTAACATGTACAGAAATAATAATAAAGCCACAATTTTGCTACAAGGCTTAGCTCTTAATAACACACAAAAATATAATGATATAAATGAAGGCTGGATGCAGTGGCTCACCTATGTGATCCGAGCACTTTGGGAGGCCTAGGTAAAAAGGATCACATGAGACCAGTAGTTTAAGACCAGCCTGGGCAACACAGGGGGATCCCATCACTACAAAAAAAAATGGTTTTCAATTAGCCAGGTGCACTGGTGGTGCCTGCCTGTGATCACGCACTTGGGAGGCTGAGGGAGGAGGATCGCTCGGGCCCCGGAGGTCAAGCTGCAGTAGAGCTGTGATCACACCACCACACTCCAGCCCAGGTGACAGAGGAAGACCCTATGTCAGAAATAATAATACTATAAATGAAGAATACTGATCTAATCAGCATTATGATATTAATTACACTGAGAAGACAGGATTTTAGGAAGGGGACCTGTGTATGATGAAGTTGCGGGAGAGAGGAGGGCAGCTAAATTGCTTACCTGCCGCAGTGGGAAGACCAGCCCTGAACAATAAAGCATCCTATTGAAGGACATGCAGGTAAATATCAAGGAATCAGCCAAAAGAGGTGAAAGTGGTTACTTCTAAAAAGCAGGAAAAATGGAGGAATGGAGATTACAAAGGACTGCTGCTTGGGAAAATGGTTACAATAAACCCATCAGAATTACTTGACTCTTTAAATATTGCATCTTTAATACAAAATAATTGAACTAATCAATTAAGTAAAAGGTAATCTTAACAGAAAAAGAATAACATGTCTGGTACTGAGGTACTATTAAAATGATGAAATATAACTCAGAAGAAGCAATTGAGAGAGAAGGAGCAGGCACTAGCCTATTAAGAAATCCTTTTAAGAATGAAGCACCAGGCACCACAAGCGTTCTCCCTACATTTGGTTGAAATTGTGGCCTGATTTTCTTGCTGCTGCCTGTCTGGTTCCTGCGCCATCCACCTAGTCCATGGGCAAGATGATGCCTGTGGAAACAGCAGAAACGAAACTACCTGCAAGAGGAAACACTGCTAATGGAGTAGGAGGTGTTTGTTAGATCCCTGTACAAGGCCCACAGAAGTCCACAGAGAGCACCCAACCCCATTACAACCCAGCACCGCGATCAGAGCATCTGTACTTTCGAGGTGACATGGGGAGGCCACAGGAAGTCACAGCGGGACGTGGCAGGGGAGAGAAATGGAGATTAGCAATTAAAAAGTCAGAAACCTTAAATGACCCAGAGTTAGAGAGTGAGATAGCAATAGTGGTAACGGAACCTGAGGTGAGTCCAATAAAAATATGTTAAAACTGTCATTGCTTCCTCACAGTCTTTTCTGAAATTCAATAATGGAAATAAAACAATCGTTTTTTAAATATCACCCAAATTCATATTTTAAGTGCTCAAGATGATTTCCTCCTGTACAGCACACAAGTTATTTTTATTTTCTTAGATTCCTAAAGTTCCTCTACTTAGTGGAGCTCATTTGGAATCAACTGTTTCAGTCTGCAAGCTTTTAAAAGCAAAAAGGTTTTCTTGGATACCAAATGACAGTCAAATCAGGGCAGATCAATTGGCTAGGCCAAATAAGAACCAGCCAGAAACCCAATTCCCAAAGACCCTGGTCGAACTCTTCTCAGAAGCTTCTCACTAGAGTCTGGCCCTGGGCTCCTTGCCTGGATCCTGGTTGAATGCTAGAGCCAGCGCCGAGATCACGGGGCGCAGCTAGCGCTCTGGAGACGATTTCATCAGTTCCCCGCTACGAGGAACTTTCTAGTATCCTCACTTGGTAGAAAAGTCTCTTTTGAGTTGTCTGTTGCTGGATTATTCCAATGAGCCCAATCTTACGTGAAGACTGCCCACTGCCACAGGGAACAGCACCTAACCTTATCTTCCAATCAGCCTACAAAAATTGCAAAGAATAAGGTGGAAATACTGCCTCAGAAAGCAGAGCATGCATTCCCAAGACAAAGATAAATCATTTCGGGATTGTCTCTTGGTTGGAATAAGCCTACCTTGCAAGACAGTTCATGAGAGTGTATTGCTTTTGGATATGTCCATTCACTGCGTTCCACCTCTGGAACCTGGCGGCCGGGGTTCGAGTCCCTGCTCTGCATTTACCAGTCTGGGCACATCACTTGATTTCTCTAATGCATCGGTTTCCTCGTGTGTAACAAGAGAATGATCACAGTATCTCGCTGTGAGGATTAAGTTAGGATGAAATTAGATAATCTACAGAGTGATCACTAGGCATATAATTGGCACAAAGTAAGTGTTCAAGAAACGTTAGCTGCTTGTCACCATCTGCTGTTGTTGTAGTCTTCATCTGCAAGCTCTCAGCTTTACCCTTGATGCTCAGGCTGATCTTCTGAAGGCAGAGGCAAAGAATGCTGAAGGTATGGTTGCCACATGTGTACTGAAAACCGCGACCTGATGAGGCCCACATATGGGGTTTAAGGTTGAATGGCATTAAAACACAGTACACACAAAGCGATCCATTTAAAGGAGAACGACAGCCTAAAGGGGGCATCCTGTATGACTTCATATAGAATGGGCCATTTGGAGACTATTTAAATGGTGTTTACTTCAAATGAGCCATCCTTGATGAAACAGACAGTGAATGCCTTCATTTTCCTTTTGATTCAATCCACTTGCACTAGACTCCCTCGGCCACACCAGCTGCAAAACAAAGAGAACACGCTGTACTTGAATTAACCCAGAGTTTTTCCTCTGCAGAGGCCAGAAACCCCTCACGCCACTGGATGATTTCACAGCCAGGCCAGGATTCATTAGCAAGACTAACAGAGACGGGTGGTAGGAAGGGAAGCAGAGGAAACAGCACTCTTTAACTTCAGGCACAAGTCGCCACCCAGCTTGCCCTTCTTTCTGGGCAGATTCTGTAACGCTGGCCTTCTGACCTCCTCAGAAAGAGACCAGAGTTCTCTAACGCCCCTACATCACTCTCTCCTATTGGACTGTATGTAGGGGAAAAACTCTCATACTTCAGTTGTCTCACTAGTAAGATACACGTATCATATGACGTATTGACAATAACAGTTGTTACAAGATCCAAATAGACATTTTCACCTCCACAACAGGACTGAAATTTTCCTTAGATGACCGTGCTTTTTGTAGCTATAATAGAACCTGAAATGGATCAATTTTCAAATCACAAGAGGTAGCTTAACATTTAGTTTTTGGGCCAGGCACAGTGGCTCACGCCTATAATCCCAGCACTTTGGGAGGCCGAGGCGGGTGGATCATCTGAGGTTGGGAGTTTCAGAGCAGCCTGGCCAACATGGCAGAAACCCCATCTCTACTAAAACTACAAAATTAGCCAGGCATAGTGGCACATGCCTGTAATCCCAGCTACTCAGGAGGCTGAGGCTGGAGAATCACTTGAACCCGAGAAGCCGAGATCGTGCCATTGCACTCCAGCCTGGGCAACAAGAGTGAAACTAGATCTCAAAAAAATAAAATAAATAAATAAATAATAAAATAAAATAAAAATAAAATACAGCTTTGGGCTAGGCGCAGTGACGCACGCCTGTAATCCCAGCACTTTGGGAGGCCGAGGAGGGCGGATCACGAGGTCAGGAGATGGAGACCATTCTGGCTAACACGGTGAAACCCCATGTCTACTCAAAATACAAAAAATTAACTGGTGTGGTGGTGGGCACCTGTAATCCTAGCTACTCAGTAGGCTGAGGCAGGAGAATCACTTGAACCCAAGAGGCAGAGGTTGCAGTGGGCCAAGATTGTGCCACTGCTCTCCAGCCTGGGCGACAGAGTGAGACTCCGTCTCCAAAATAAAAATACAAATAAATAAAATTTAGTTTTGAAAATAAGTATCATAACTAAAGAGTGTTAAAACAGTTATCTTAATTATTTTTTCATTGACTATTCTAAAACTGTCCTATGAATAGTTTTGAAGATTCTATCTTCCACAGGAGGAAGAATAATTCTTAGTAAAGAGGGGAAGAGGAAGAACACGAAGGAGTAAAGTTCACGAGAGGAGAGAGAACTTTTTATACTAAACCTGTGAGAAACTTAGCTAACTGAGATCATCATTTTTCATACAAAATTTTAAGAGAAGAAAAATCAAGATATGGTAGTCATTTTTACACACCAGTCATGCCTACCAACAGTAAATTAAATAAGAAATTTATGAAAATTTAGTGTCCTATTCTTAGGTGAGTCTTGGATAAACCTACTCAATATAATTAAAAGCACAGCTATAACCACACACATAACCACTCTGCTTGTGCAGAGGCAAAGGCAGATCATAGCTCTGCCAAGTTAAGCATCACATGGAACTTCTTGTATTAAAGAGTTATTGTTTTCACTGAAAATTAAAACAGGCACTTAAATTCTTCCTATGAAAACCGTCCATTTTACTTTTTCAACCTCTCCACTATAGGTTAGAAAAACAGCATGAAGCATTCGGAAATATCAAACTGATATGTGCTTTTATTTCACATATAATCTTTCTTTCCTCAATCCTTCAGTAGCCCCTGCTACTTTGCTACCTCAAAATTGTTTCTTTCTCTAACCACAATTCCTTATTTCAGCGATTCCTGTCCAAACTATTATATACATTATGATTCCTTTGGAGCACCTTTGCATCACAAATTAAAGATGCCTAACAATGTTTACAGGAATATGTATATTCAGAAACATGTACACTTGTAAGTGTATATAGACATACCATATGGAACGTATACCGCATATATTTTAAATATATAATATACATACATCTGCACAATAAATATAATATAGTCACGAAAAGGAGAGAGAGCCCCCCATTTTGGCTGCTCTTCCCCTCTTGGCCTCCTTCTCCACTGCTTGGGTCTTTCAGCAAACTCCAGCTTTCCCTCAGGACTTTGCAGATGCCGAGTCTACATCTTCCGGTTTTCTAAGTGAGTGCCACCCTCGTGAATACCCATAGCGTGACTGTCTCTTGTTAGTTCTTCTCCACAGTTGCTCAAGGGTTGTAACTGGCACCAGAACAAACGAGACAGTAAGACTCCCTGGGCACCAGCATTGCCTAACCAGGGCGATGTGCCAGGTCAGGCCACCACTTTGCAAGCACTGATGCTACCCAGCAAGGCTTCGGGTTTCCTCCCCTGCAACATGGTACCGCCTCAGGCACGGGAGAGGCAGGAGAGAACGACCTTCAAGATCCTTCTTGTGAACTCGGTAAAAGAGCGCCACCTGCTGAACACAAGCGCCTCGATAGGTTTTCCTTGTTGGCTAATGGGATACCTAAAGGAACATGCCCCAGCAGGCTTGTTATTCAAGTCTCACCAGCCACTCTGACCTTTGAGGCAGGTGACCCAGTTCCCCTTAAGCTGGATCAGCTAACTGGACACCAAATCATACTGCTCCAGGTGGTCACAGGTAAACTTTAGTGCTTTACACACATGGAACATTCATAAATGTCAAGTCCAAGACAAAAATCTACAGCAACAAGAACTAGTATATACATGCCTGCCAGAATCATCAATGTCTGAAAGAAACCATGATGACTTTCACATATGTCATGTATGGTAAGCGCAGTGCCAGGAGGGTAAGAAAGAACTAGTCAACAACAAATCACAAAACAAAAGAATTAACTGACAGAGATTCAGAAAGCACTGGCCCACCGGCGGGTTTCTAATGGGAAAAGATGAATACATTCACGCTTAAAACGAATGTCTGTGTCTTGGCGTGAAATAAAGTTTCCCCAGTTCTAGAAACAAGGAGCTGTCTCTACTTTGCATTCTTTCTTTGTGAGAAAAACACTTAATCATAACCATTCCTAAATGCCTCTTAATTTACCATTTCCTCATACGTAGTTCCTGGTTGCATACTACAGGAGCAGTCTAAACAGTACTGCTCATTTGGAAAAGTTGGCTTTCAGTTGCACACAGGAGGGTCTGGACTCTCAGATCTCGGCTTTTTCCTGGAATTTCCCACACAATGTCAAAAGAAAGAGAATGTCAGAGAGCTAGTCTATTGGGCAGGCCAGAGAGTAGCATTTTGCCCAGAATGAAGTAATGTCTACGTCTTACTTTTGCACAGAAAAATGAAATCAGATCCTGTGCAAGGCACATGTAGTTTTAACATCTTTCATATGTTTTTTCTCCTTCATCTGGAAAGAGCTTCCATTAGGCAGTCTTCCTCATTGACTCGAGGCCTCCCACAAAAAACAAAAGCAGGAAGAATTTAATGTATTTTTTGAGGCGGAGTCTCACGCTGTTGCCCAGACTGGAGTGCGGTGGTGTGATCTCGGCTCACTGCAAGCTCTGCCTCCCGGGTTCACACCATTCTCCTGCCACAGCCTCCCGAGTAGCTGGGACTACAGGCGCCCGCCACCTCGCCCGGCTAATTTTTTTTTATATTCTTAGTAGAGACGGCATTTCACTGTGTCAGCCAGGATGGTCTCGATCTGTTGACCTCGTGATCTGCCCGCCTCGGCCTCCCAAACTGCTGGGATTATAGGCGTAAGCCACCGCACCCAGCCCTCAGAGTATTTTATTTTTCTAGGAAGCAGGGATATACTAAATTAGACTCTATAAAAATAAAACTTTCACACCTGTAATCCCAGCACTTTAGGAGGCCGAGGAGGGCGGATCACGAGGTCAGGAGATGGAGACCATTCTGGCTAACATGGTGAAACCCCATGTCTACTCAAAATACAAAAAATTAGCCGGGCATGGTGGCGGACACCTGTAGTCCCAGCTACTCGGAAGGCTGAGGCAGGAGAATGATGTAAACCCAGCAGGCAGAGCGTGCCACTGCACTCCAGCCTGGGCGACAGAGTGAGACTCTGTCTCAATCAATCAATCAATCAATCAATCCATAAAACTAAACAAAAAAATTACTAGAGAAAAATAATAATGTACTAAACCAATTCTTAAAATTTGTTGAGGCTGGAAAAAAGGCAGAAACTGTAATTAAGCAGCAAAACCAGAAGAAATGACCCTGAAGTTGATTTTGTTACTATCACTAGTAGTTTCAAATGTTTCTTCCATGAGCATACTACTTCTCCCTGATTATAAAGAACACATTTATTCCACAAATACATATTGGACACTTATTCTACACAAGGTACTGTATTAGGCATTGGGTCTCTGCGCTCAATAGTTTGGCTATATTTTGGTAGAGAAAATAGGCCAACAATAAGTCACAGGATAACATCTCTGCCCAAATCGCATTATGCTGAGGAAGTTTAATAATAAAGGAGAATAATAAAGGAGCTAAGCAAGTTAATCTAAATCTATGGTCTTGTCTTAGCCTTTTTTAAAAAAAAAAAAAAAAGAATAACAACTGCTCAGCTAATAGAATTCTTACAATGGTCATCACCCTACATCCAAACCATTACCCTTCATTTTAAAAACAGTTAGGAGAAATGATTTCCCTTATGAAGCAAGGACCCAGAGGTCTGTCTTCTAATTTCTGTTCCCTGCCCAAGGGCTGCTGTCATTTCTGTTGCTGTGATCTGCTCCCAGGTGCCTTGCATCTTTGGAAAAACCAGCTGGTGCCCGGGAAATGCGCTAATCAGGCCTGTGTGTCACTATGATGGAAACTGTGACTTGCTGGGTCGCGCTTTGCCAGTCATGTTTTCAAAGACAGCTCATCGTTTTAAAGGGCATTGTGCACACCAGAGTAGAGGGCCTATGAGACCAATCTGCCAATCGAGAAAACATGACTTGGAAAGGAAATAGCATCATCTTGTATCCACATCCCCTTTCTCTAAGGAGTGCAGATACATTTGCAGACATTATTCCATCCTCAGAACAGCCATTTTGGTTCTGGCAAACAGCTTTATTAGTACTATTTCCTGATTGTCCTCCGATAAACCCTGTCTGTGGGAGGAATTGCAGTATTAAGCATAGAGTTCTTTTATCTTGTCTAGCTTAATTCTCCCTCAGCTTGAACTGGCAAAGATTGTTCTGTGATATCATATAAGGTGTAAGTGGTGTGAACATAAGCAAATCTCAATAAGCATCTATTTTATTACTCTGTCCTCAAATGGAATTTGGGGAAAAAAAAAAAAGTCTACAGATATATTCCTGGGGGTATAAAAGTTTTTCATAAAAATTTTCAAGTTAATTCTCAATTTTTTCATGATAACCTTCAAATAGATACACAACAACAGACAGACGGATGAATATGATAGAGGTCAGAAAACTTTTTTCTGTAAAAGACCAGGTAACAAATATTTTAGGCTTTGCAGGACCTTGTTGCCAATACTCAGCTCTGCTATTGTAACATGAAGGCAGCCAAAGACAATGGCCATGATCCAAAAAAACTTTATTTACAGAAACAGGCAGTGGACTAGATTTGGCCAGCAGGCCATGGTTCGCTGGCCCCTAAAATCACCCAGATGTGAGTACTGCCAAACGATGTCCGAGTGCCCATCTGCATGAGCATGTATGATGGCATGGGGATGTGTGGGACTGTGGTAATTATCAAGAGATAATGAGAAAAGAACATAAGGGTGATGCTTTTGGCTGAGTAAAGGCCCAACGACATCACAGCATGCTGTGTGAGCAAAAGTTTACAGGGAGATAAAAGACAAGTGGTGGAGAACTGGATTATTGTGTGGCTCAGGGTAGAACAGGTGTTCAGTCTCAAAAGAAACTGCATGGAGCCGTCAGCACCACATTCATACGGTGAGGGGCAATTTCATCTCAGCAAAATATTAATCTGTACATTCAATTTATATTTATATATGTCAATATAAAATTCAAATTATAAATTGAATTTGAATTTTATTGATTTGCTAGTTTGATCTGCACTTCGTTTGTAATTGTATTTTGGCTTTATGGATGTATAAGAGTTGTAAGAACACAGAGTTCATATCTAGTCTTAGATCTATAGTTTTTGAAATGTCATTCTAATATAAATAATTTAAGTCAACTGTGGTAAATCATGAGACCTTTCCCTCTAAAAAGAAGAAGAATGCTCCAGTTTGGGAAACACTGTCGAACACAAGGCTTTACTGCAGGGCCACACCGTGAATGAGAAAATACATAGGCGTGCTGAGGGGAGGGTGGGGAGAGCCACATGGCATCTTGGGAGGTGGAGTTACCACAACCGCATTGCTCCAGGCAGAAATGGGAGCAGGCCACCTATCAGTGCCTATCTGAAATTGCAGTGTATCATATACTCAATCAATTCAGCAAGTCAGGGAACCAAACAGAGACAGCAGAAAAACAGCCTATGTGTTCTAGCAGAACCTGACTGGACAATTGCCAACAAGACACTAGAGCCCAGATAAAGAAGCTGCATGTATCTGCCAACTCTTTAATCCAGTCAACTTGACACCTAAAATTAACCACTACACATATACAATAAATGTGTACTTTTTTTTTCTTTAGACAGCATCCCATGCTGAAGTGCAGTGGTGCGATCTCAGCTCACTGCAACCTCTGCCTCCCTGGTTCAAGCAATTCTCTTGCTCAGCCTCCTGAGTAGCTGGGATTACCGGCATGCACCACCACACATGGCTATTTTTTTTGTATTTTTGTAGAGACAGGGTTTCACTATGTTGCCCAGAATGGTCTTGAACTCCTGGCCTCAAGTGATCTGCCTGCCCTGGCCTCTCAAAGTGCTGGGATTACAGGTGTGAACCACCATGCCTGGCCATAAATGTGTACATCTTAAATGTGTTGTTCAATGAGATTTCACAGATAAACACACTCACAAAATCATCACCCCATGAACATTTCCATTACCCCAGAAATTCCGCTGTGCCCTCGCACTCATTTCTTCCTACCCCATTCCAGCCAACCCTTGATCTGGTTTCCCTCAGTAGAGATTGGTCTGACTTCTCACAACTCATATAAATAGAGTCATTCAGTGTGACTCTATTTTACTCAGCATGTTTGTGAGATTCATCCAGATCGTTGCAGGTATCACTTTTTTTTTTTTTTTTGATTTATCAATAGTGGTCCATTGTGTGAATAAACCACAATTTGTTTATCCATGCACAATTAGACTGTTTTTGGTCATTATGGAAAATGCGCTGTGAACAAACATGTATTAATCGTTTTGTGGATGTAGGTTTTCATTTCTCTTGGAGTAAGAGTAAAATTGCTAGATCATGTAAATATATGTTTAAGTTTGTAAGTATCTGCCAAACTATTTCCAAAGTGGCTGCATCCTTTTATATTCTCACCAGAATGTGTGAGAGTTCTAGCTGCGGCTCACCCTTGAAACAACACTTGGTATTTTCAGTCCTTTGAATTTTAGTCCTCTAACTGGGTGTAAAATACTATCTCATTATGGTTTTAATTTGCATTTCACTGATGACAGTGTTGAGCACCTTTTCATGTACTTATTGCACATTCTTATATCTTCTTTTGAATAGCATCTGTTCATGTCATTTGTTCATTTTTTTTTTCATGAGGGGTTTTTGATTGTTTTATTATTAGGTTATAAGAATACTTTATAGGCCGGGCACGGTGGCTAACACCTGTAATGCCAGCACTTTGGGAGGCCGAAGCAGGTGGATCACTGAAGGTCAGGAGTTCGAGACCAGCCTGGCCAACATGGTGAAACCCTGTCTCTACTAAGAATACAAAAATTGGCCAGGTGCGGTGGCTCAAGCCTGTAATCCCAGCACTTTGGGAGGCCGAGACAGGCGGATCACAAGGTCAGGAGATCGAGACCATCCTGGCTAACACGGTGAAACCATATCTCTACTAAAAAAAATACAAAAAACTAGCCGGGCGAGGTGGCGGGCGCCTGTAGTCCCAGCTACTTGGGAGGCTGAGGCAGGAGAATGGCGTAAACCTGGGAGGCGGAGATTGCAGTGAGCCGAGATTACGCCACCGCACTCCAGCCTGGGCGACAGAGCGAGACTCCGTCTCAAAAAAAAACAAAAATCAAAAAACAAAACAAAACAAAAATACAAAAATTAGCTGGGCGTGGTGGTGCACACCTGTAATCCCAGCTACTCGGTGAGAGAATCACTTGAGCCCAGGAAGCAGAGGTTGCAGTGAGCTGAGTTCACACCACTGTACTCCAGCCCAGGTGACAGAATGAGACACTGTCTCAAAAAAAAAAAAAGATTATATAATTCTAGGTACAAGCCTTTTGCCAGATATATGTATTACAAATATATTCTTCCGGTATATGTGGCTTGCCTTTTCATTTTTATTTACACTTCGTGCCACTGATTTTCCATAGTGACATTTTTGTTCTTTCCTAATTTCAGTAGCAGAGATTTACATTATGTTATTTTAACATTAGTTTTCTGTCACTCATTCATTTTTAAAAATTTTCCTTCTCTGTTGGTTTTTAATCTCAATCTGTTACACTTACGTTTCAGCCTGTTATCGCCTCATGGCTTTGTACTGTTGTTTCACAGAAGTTATATCTTCTTGTATCATAATGATAATGTCAGTTTCCGAATCTTGTTTGGGTTTTTGTCGTAAACTGATTTCTGACGCTGTTCTGCCTCTGAGTCCTTAGAATGATTTCTTGTTTTACCTTTATTCTGCAATTTTTTTTCCCTATAGTTCTCATGGCCTTCCTGTCTGGTGTGTACCAACAGACAGGATAAAATGTGTGGATTTCTTTTAGCTCCATTCGCTTCCCACATGTGTGTTCAAGACCAGCCTGGGCAACACAGTGAAACCCCATCTCTACAAAAATACAAAAAAATTAGCCAGGTGTGGTGGTGCACACCTGTAATCCCAGCTACTCAGGAGGCTGAGGCAAGAGAAGGCTAAGGCAAGAGAATTGCTTGAACCAGGGAAGCAATGGCTGCAGTGAGCTGAGATCATACCGCTGCACTTCAGCATGGGTGGACAGAATGATATTGTCTAAAGTAAAGAAAGTACACATTTATTGTATATATATGGTGATTAATTTTAGGTGTCAACTTGACGGGGTTAAGGAATACCTAGGGAACTGGTAAAGCATGGCTTCTGGAGGTGTCTGTGCGGGTATTTCAGAGATTGGCCTGAGAGTTGGTGGACTAAGTGGGTACGATCTGTCCTCAATGTGGGTGGGGTCACCTAATCAGATGAGGGCCCACATAGAACAAAAAAGGAGATAACAGGATTTGCCCTCTCTTTCTCCTAAAGCTGGCGTACTCTCCTCCTCCTGTACATGCTCTCTTGCCTTGGGGACTCTAGAATTTACACTAGCAGCCTCCTAGGTTCTCAGGCCTTTGGCTTTAGACTGAGAACTACACCACAAGCTTACCTAGTTCTAAGACGTTCGGAATTAGACTGAGCCATGCTACCAGCAGCCCAGGGTCTCCAGCCTGTTGTGGAACTTCTCATCCTTCATAACCACATGAGTCAATTCCCCTGATAAACCCCTTATCATCTATCTATCTATCTATCTATCTATCTATCTATCTATCTATCTATCTATCTACCTATCTCCTATTGATTTGGTCTCTCTGGAGAAACCTAATATAGTATGTAAGTTATACATACTATAGTATGTAAGTTATACATACTATAGTATGTAAGTTATACATACTATATTAGTTGATTAAAAAGAAAGGCACCCACATCTAGACTCATTCTAGAAAATTTTGAAGTACATAGATTAAAAAAAAAATTCTAAGACCATGTACACAGAAAAATCAGGTAACTTTCAAAAAATAAAAAAATGTGGGCTGGGCGCAGTGGCTCACACCTGTAATTCCAGCACTTTGTGAGGCCAAGGCGGACAGATCACGAGGTCTGGAGATGGAGACCATCCTGGCTAACATGGTGAAAACCCATCTCTACTAAAAATACAAAATTAGCCGGGCGTGGTGGTGGGCACCTGTAGTCCCAGCTACTCGGGAGGCTGAGGCAAGAGAATCACTTTAACCTGGGAGGCGGAGGTTGCAGTGAGCTGAGATTGCGCCACTGCACTCCAGCCTGGGTGACAGAGCGAGACTCCGTCTCAAAAAAAAAAAAAATTATTTCTCCTCAGAAATACTAGATAAGAGATGATAATAGTAACATGTACAGTTGTTAAAGAGGGGAAAAAGTGATTCAAGAATGTTATACTTCAGTTAATAGGGTTGTTACAAATATAAATATATAAAAAAAGAATGTTATACCTAGCCAAGGATTGTTCATAAGTGAGTATGACAAAAAGCCAATCTAAATATGGGAGGGCTCAGAAAATGTACCATTCATCCAGTCTTCTAAAAAAAAAAAAATTGAAGCTATTTCCCAGCCAACTTAAGAGCTCAAGAATGAAGAAAGTCTAAATATTTATTATGAAATCATTTTAAACTGAATGAAAATATAACACAATAATAGTAATTCCTAGAAAAGACATAATACAAAAAGTTACAGAGAAAATGTGAGTCCCAAATCCCAAGTTTTATTAAGTAAAACTGGAGAATATGGGTGCAGAAGGATAATGGAGTAAATACCCATCCAATTCCTTATTTGATATGAAGTCCAGAGATATTGGTTAACTAAATTGTAAAACATCCATTTACAGGATACTCATAGCCATAAAAATAATGAGGAAAGGCCGGGTGCAATGGCTCATGCCCACAATCTTAGCCCTTTGGGAGGCCAAGGCGGACAGATTGCCTGAGCTCAGGAGTTCGAGACCAGCCTGGGCAACACAGTAAAACCCTGTCTCTACTAAAATACAAAACATTAGCTGGGCAGGGTGATGTGCGCCTGTAGTCCCAGCTACTCGGAAGGCTGAGGCAGGAGAATTGCTTGAACCCGGAAAGCAGAGGTTGCAGTGAGCCGAGATCACGCCACTGCACTCCAGCATGGGCGACAGAGTGAAACTCCATCTCCAAAAAATAAACAATAGTAAAAAACAAATAATGAGGATGCTCTTTATGCTGTTACAAAATATCTATAAAATAATTTATTCTAAAAGGGAAAGCACAATGCAAAAATGTGTCTAGCATGCTACAATTTGTACAACAAAAGAGAAAAAACATATTATTCAAGAGAAATTGGTAACCGTGGTTGCTTGGGGAAGTGTTACTGGGTGTCTGGGAAATAGAGGTAAGAAAAACACTTCATTGCAAATAATACTTTGTCCTTTGTTCTTCTGTAAATGAACCACGTAAATGTTACTTATTTTTAAAAATTAACATTTAATTTTTTTTTTTTTTTTTTTTTGAGATGGAGTCTCACTCTGTCACCCAGGCTGGAGTGCAGGGGCATGATCTCAGCTCACTGCAAGCTCTGGGTTCATGCCATTCTCCTGCCTCAGCCTCCTGAGTAGCTGGGACTACAGGTGCCCGCCACCACACCTGGCTAATTTTGTGTGTGTGTGTGTGTGTGTTTTGTTTTGTTTTTTTGTATTTTTAGTACAGATGGGGTTTCACCGTGTTAGCCAGGATGGTCTCAATCTCCTGACCTTATGATCCACCCGCCTTGGCCTCCCAAAGTGCTGGGATTACAGGCTTGAGCCACCGCGACAGCCTAAATGTATTGTTTTTAAGAATCAAGTAAAGCTGGGTACGGTGGCTCACGCCTGTAATCCCAGCACTTTGGGAGGCCGTGGCAGGCAGATCACAACGTCAAGAGATCGAGACCATCCTGGCTAACATGGTGAAACCCCATCTCTATTAAAAATACAAAAATTAGCCGGGTGTCGTGGTGGGTGCCTGTCGTCCCAGCTACTCGGGAGGCTGAGGTAGAAGAATCGTTTGAACCCAGGAGGCAGAGGTTGCCGTGAGCCGAGATTGCGCCACTGCACTCTAGCCTGGCAACAGAGCAAGACTCTGTCTAAAAAAACATAAAAAAAAAAAAAAAAAAAAAAAAATCAAGTAAATATTCATCAGTGACTTCAGCACACATGTAAATCTAGCTTATGACAAAGACATTACAAAATTTAAAAATTCAATAAATGATCCTGAAGCAACTGGTTTTCTATTTGGAAAAAAAAGACAATGTTTAGTCCTCATTTCACAACCTGATGATAATAAATTACAGACTGATTAAAGAGTTATAAAAATTAACTATAAAAATATTAGAACAAAATGAATTTTAGAGCAATCTAATACATTTAACTTCATAAAAACAGACATATCGTCTAAAATTAAAAGATACACCAAAAGCTGGGAACAATGCTTTTCACAAATATAAGAAATTAATATTTTTTAAAGAGCCAATAAAATTGAAAAACAAGACAAACTTGACAAAAACCTAAGTCTTCAGTGGTATAAAAATGGGCAAAGGAAATAAACAGAAAATGAAAATGGTTAAGAAACATATAAGGACATGTGAAACTCACTAATCATCAAAGTAATCCAAATTAAAGAGAGACTTTCTGCTGCCTATCAGATGAGCGAAGTTCCAGGTGACCAGGACACTCATAACCACAGATGAATGTATAAATTAGCACAGACTTTCTGGAAAACATTATGGGATATGTACCAACAGCTTTAAACATGTTCCAACTTTTGACTCCGTAATTCTAATTTTATGTAAAATGTCTCCCCTGGAATTTAATGCAACTTTATAATAGGAAAAGAAACTGAAATAATCAAATATTTAATAGAGAAATGTTAAATTCTGATATATTCATATAAAAAATATTGTGCCAATGTTAAAATTGTATTAAAATATTTAATGACCTGAAAAATGTTCAAGATACACTATAAGTGAAAAAAGCAGAATAAATACCATCATATGCTATCACAATTTGAGGATGATAACTGTACAAAACATACAGATTTTAAATACTGAAAGGAAATGTAACAAAATCTTAGCAATAATTTTCTCTATAATTATTTAAATTTATTATTTTTAGTTTTCTGTATAAAGTTTCTATAATAAATATGTGGGAGGAGATGCCATATTTTAAATAAAGAAATAATATAACTATAAAAATGTTTCCTGGCCAGGCACAGTGGCTCACATCTTTGGGAGGCTGAGGCAGGCAGATCGCTTGAACCTAGGCATTCAAGACCAGCCTGGACAACATGGCAAAATCTCATGTCTACAAAAAAAGTGCAAAAATGAGCTGGGTGTGGTGGCATGCACTTGTAGTTCCAGCTACTTGGGAGGATGAGGTGGGAGGATATACTGAGGCTGGCAGGTCAAGGCTGCAGTGAGCCGTGATCAAGCCACTGCATCCAGCCCGGGCAACAGAGCGAGACCCCGTCTCTCAAATAAACAAATACATTTTTTCCTGGCATCAACATGCTCAGGATCTCCACTGAGAAAAGTTAAATGCTGCAGTAAGAAGCAATTCATAAACAACACCTTGATGATGCATTAGTATGCCTTCCATCTTTCTTATCCACCTTTGGTTCAGAACCTCATACAGTCATACAGGCAAACCATGTGTAGAACAGATACTTCACTGGGACAACTCCAGCGGGCCAGCCAGCAAGAGCACTACCTCTCAACATAATGAATAACCATGTGCAGACACCATAACAAACTACAGACAACTCAGCTGTAATGGTGTTTCCATGATACACTTGCCTGTTCAGAAAGTCTTCAATCAAGACCACCTACTTATGGCCCACACACCACAGGTGAAAGCACCTGCTGAAATAATCTACGAAGCGACAACTCTAGTATGAAGAGCCGAATCCCATGCCCAGGCTCCTAAGTGTCCCTCCCCATCCCCTGCTTGTTTTCTCTGGCAGGATGTTTTACAGTATGTTCATTTCCAACCCAACTAATAAAGGAGCTCTTTAAAGTTTAGAAAACTACTGCTTATTGGGTTCCTGGGTCCAGCATGTGCGCAATACATACATAAGCAAAGAACACGTGTACAGTACCTTCCCAAAGCTGCGTCGGCTTGGCAGAATTTTCCCCACTCATTAAAACAACAAAAGATGCAGCTGCTCGAACTGTAGCCTGCCATGTTGACATGGCAACGGGTGGCTCCTGGCACGGAAAAAGGGCCCTGTTGTTTATGGGAGACCCCACAGTATAAACACACGGCCTGCAGAGGACAGACAAAGAGACAAAGGGAGAGCCTTTAAAACGGGCTGTCGCTTTCCTCACCGCCGTGGGAGTGCAGGTTAAGCTGAGCTTTCAAAGAAAACATCGGAAACTCTGGAGTTGGCTGGTTTCAGAGCATTTTGAACTGAAGCTGCCAAGGGCTGTGGCTGTGTGAATAGCCGAGTGGTTATTTCTCTCAAATGAATTACTTACATATGTAGA
Source organism: Colobus angolensis palliatus (assembly GCF_000951035.1). Lineage (NCBI taxonomy): Eukaryota > Metazoa > Chordata > Mammalia > Primates > Cercopithecidae > Colobus > Colobus angolensis. The sequence continues at coordinate 6,987,873 of NW_012120932.1, forward strand.
AAGAGTTGGTTTTTTTAAGGAGAAAAATATTTTTTGGATAAAGTTTTAAATACTAGTCGGCCAAGTTATAATTTATATTACCCTTGCCCCCTCCCCTCAGGCCCTGGTGCCTTCAAAAGAAAAGTTTTAGAGACATTCTTACAAACCTTTTGGAAAGCATTCTGGAAAAGAAAATATGTTTGGAGATCACTGAGATATTAATGCTTGGAAAAACAAGCTGGTGGTCTCAAATCCAGGGCTAGCAAGCAGATACCCCCAATCTCGGAAACCAGCATCTCAAATGGAGCCCTTGTGGGAATCCTTGTGTGGAGGCCAAGAACAGGGGCTGGCACAGGAACAGGACTGTGGGTCACAACCACCAGGCTTGTGATGGGAAAGCCAAGGGTGCAGCGTCGTTACCAAAGTCACCGTGTGCAAAACCAACCACACGGCGTTAGGACTCGTTCTGCTGCGATTAGAAAGCACAGCCCCGGCCGGGCGCGGGGGCTCAAGCCTGTAATCCCAGCACTTTGGGAGTCCGAGACGGGCGGATCACGAGGTCAGGAGATCGAGACCTAACACGGTGAAACCCCGTCTCTACTAAAAATACAAAAAACTAGCCGGGCGAGGTGGCGGGCGCCTGTAGTCCCAGCTACTCGGGAGGCTGAGGCAGGAGAATGGCATAAACCCGGGAGGCGGAGCTTGCAGTGAGCTGAGATCCGGCCACAGCACTCCAGCCCGGGCAACAGAGCGAGACTCCGTCTCAAAAAAAAAAAAAAAAAAGCAAGCACAGCCCCACCCAAACCAAGAAAGATTCGTCCCATGATAAAGTCATGGTTGATAAAGATGGAAAAGATTCTCAAGATCAAAGGGTCCACTCTTGACACCAGAGTAAAAGGTACAAGACTGACCCCTCAGAAAAAAACTCAGGCAAATGTTTCTACTTTCTGTTTTTCAGTTATGACAAATATGTAGTTTTGGTCAGCTTGACTTATAAAGTAAATGAACAGAACAAAGCACTACTTCTTTTGGATAAACTGGTTTTCCTTTCTCATTAACATCATTATAACTGAGCATTTACTGTGTTCACAGAACATGTGAGAAAACACAGAAAGATAGTTCGACTCCATCAGTCAGGGTCTAGTATGGAAAACAGAAACCAGTCTAGGTCTTAACAAACAGGTCATTTAATTTTGGGAATGAGTTTAAATGATAGAAGAGCTGAGAAACCAACCAGAGGACAGTAAGACAATCCAGGGATTAGCCACAGCAGTAATCAGCTGCGACTCCTCAGACTGCTGGAGCTGGGTGCTACTGGGTTACGAGGCAGGAGTCACCTGGCAGAAGCCAGAGTCACAGCGGGGACTGTCCAGCGGGAGCTGGGACCACAGGAGACTCAGCCACACTGGAGCTGCCAAAGGAAAACAGGCGGAGGAGAAATATGTTACCTCTAGTCAGCTCCTGCTTTCAACTCTTCCACCAGTGGCCCCCATGGGCCAAACCTAGGAAGCTAGAAGACAAGAGAGCCTAGGAAATGAAGTTCCTTGTCACTTAGAGAGGATCACAATAAGGGCAGAAAATGGATCTCAGCGCAAACAGGCAGTCGCCATACGCTTATCCTACAAGTATACATGCCATGATAATGGGAAGGTTTGACATGGGGCAGGGGAAGATCAGAAAGTCGAAACACCTTTGTACCGCCTGGGTTGCCAACTTACGAAATGACTGTGGGGAAGCTCCTCGCTTCCTGAGGCACGGGTGAAATGGGTATGGGGCTGCTGAGGCGGGGAGCAGGTCGTGGCTTCTACTGTCTGTTCTGTTCAGTAAGCACCTCACTTGCCGAGGGTAACGCTGTGTCGTGGGGCTTTCCCTGCCTGCACAGGGAAGAAATCCTCCCCAAAAGACTGGCTTGCCAAGATGTTGGTCTCCTCTCTATAAGGCTGGCTTGCAGGCCATGCTAGCATATTATTACGCATTCCACTTGTGCCCTTAGTATGTGGCCCCCAAGGCTGCCTCCATCAGCCTCCACACCACTTCCCCAAAGAAACAATCAGATTTGAGATGAGGTCAAACCTTAGAAATACTGCAGGACTCAGTAAGTGATGGCTGAAGAAGAGGGAGAAGGAAAGGAAGACTTCTGTGAAGTAGCCAGCTGCCAAGCTGGCCTCCAATAACGCCTTCCTCCTAATATTTCCATCCTTCCATACTGTACCAGGTCTGTGTGCTCAAGTGCTCAAACAGACCTGTGTGGAGCAAACAGGCAGTTGCAGTACACTTATGCTACAAGTATGCAGGCCGTGATATGCAAAGGTTTGACCTGGGACAGGGAAAGGACCAACAGGATACAGCAGAGGTGATGGCAAGTCACTTCAGAGACTATTTTAAAATCTGTGGTTTTCATCTTAGACTATCCTTTCTCGCTCTCTCCCCCATCGTTTACTCTGGGTCATGAGTGTCACGAAGTCACCCAGGCAGCCTAGGGAGGCACCCACATGGTAAGAAACAGAGACCTTTGGTCAATAGTCAGTGGGGAACCAAGGCCTGCAATAGCCATGAGAGTGAGTTTGGAAGAGGATTTTCTAGTTCCTGGCACACCTTGAGACACCCGCAGCCCCGGCCAACAACTGGACGGTAACCTTGCAAGATATCCTGAGCAAGAGACACCGGCTAAGTTGCTCCTAGGTTCCCGAGCCTTAGGAACTGTGAGAGATAATAAATGTCTGTTCTTTTAAACTGCTAAGTGTGGGGGTAATTTGTTATGCAGCCATAGTTAACACAGACTTTTCTGAGGTTTCTGGCTCAAGTGATAAGATGGATGGTAAAGCTACTGAACAAGAAAGGAAGATCAGGATGGGTCCAGGGAGAAAGGCGGAGGGTATGCACCTGTTTAATTTGCTTATAAAGGGCTTTACATGAGCACATGACAGAGGACACTTTGATGGACACAGAAAGGATGTTTACCTAATCCCAAACAGTCTGCTGTCCATGAATGGGTTCAAATGTCTGAAATCAGACCTGCCTCAGAAAATGTGAGAATGATGATTTGATGAAGTATGAAGCCTAGATATTGTAGGCATATTTGAGTCAGTTGATGCGGTGGGGGTGGCGGGGGGAGGCTTCCACTGACTGGATTAAAATCCACCATGTTGTCACCATCCTTTCCTTCCCAGTTCAGTATCATGCCCTCTTTAGCGATCTAGTTCTAGACATTTTGTTATAGAATTTTGTCCTGATCCCTTCTGTCATGCTCTTGAAAGCTCCTTCTGCCATTGTGTATCTGGGCACCTGACCTCTCCCATCATCTCCCATCAGGGGTGTTAGTTACCTGGCCAGGCCCCCAGCAAGCTCTCACCTCCACCCTCCCCAGTGTCCTCACAATTCTCTATTCCCACTCTCCTCTTTCCATGGTTGGGTTATCTTTTCTGCTAAAGTCTAACATTTTTTTTCTAGCTTCCACTTGGTATCCATAGCTATAACTCTCAACATGTAGATCAAGTTAGCAATCTAAAAGCCGCACCCCATGGATATACCCATGTCTGATACGAGACTCGATCACGTTCTCATTGAAATCCTTTCATAAGCAGGAAAACAATCACATAAGAGGGCGGTCTTAGGGTAGGCACACCTTGAAAATGTAAATTCTCTTTGTGCTCCCAGCCTGTTCTTTTCTTGACCTTTTTCTCTTTATCAGCAGCAGGCTCACTCCTCCCTTCCCAACATGCCCAAATCAAGTCCTAGGGAGTTAAGAGTCTTTATAACCAATGGCTTTTTGCTCTTTTACAAGCTGATGTCCTATGCATGTCTGACATCACAATGCAAACCTGAAATCAATGTACAGTTGGGTAACTACATTTTAAGTGTGAAGGTTTTATCCTCTGAATAAAGCTCTACTGGTGGAATCTTGGTCATCTACCAGCAAATTTAGGATGGGTGAACATGGGGCCTTCCCAGAGTCATGAAATCATACCCACTACACAGTGACTCCAGACTAAAGATGGCCCCTATCACGCACACATTCAAATGAGAACTATATGGAGGGCAGAGTCCCTGCTTAGCCATCCATGCCTTTCCCTCCACAGAAGGCAGGAAAATCTATGTGTGTCTATAAAAATGAATGTGCAAACACAGAAATAAATGCAGCTGTGTTTGTCTGACATGCACAGCCTTGCGCCTTGGCCATGCTGCTAAAATACTCACAGGACAGACGTGCAGGTAGCCTGAAATTCTCCAACGCCTGTAACGTCACTATTTCTACGTCGAGTAATTCCCTCCAACATGCAAAGGAAAACTCTCTTACCAGGGTCCATCTCACATGCCCTGGGACACCCAACGGTATGGAAGACGCCTTGGGGAGACCAGATGAACTGCACAGGAGTTGTGGGAATGACAGGACAATGAAAATCAGAAGGAAGAGAAAAATAGGGGAAGACAGGGTGAGATACAGGTCCATAGCTTGCTGACATTAAAGAACTTCTAAATTGAGGAAGAACTTGTCAGAATAACGATTACTTCAGCTTCTGGCTAAATGTTTGTGCATCTGCAGAGAGGTCAAATGAGGAGGAGACACAGTAACTCTGCCTTTCAAGGTAAGAGTTCAGCTAAGACTAACGTGTTTACTCGTCTTCTTAAGGAGGAGCTATCCAACCAAACTTGTAAAGGAGTGCTTGAAATCATACATTTTCTTTTTCTTCCGTTGACTACTGTACGCATTTGTCTTTTCACAGCCAGGAGAAAAAGGGGGTTGTTTTTCGTTTAAAAATGTTTTAAGTTCCACTACAGTCCATCACATCACCTTTTTTCTGAGACCTGGTTACCACTGTTAGGTGACTGGGGAGAAGGCTGCCAGAAGTAGGTTGGAGGTAATGACCCCACGATGGCCCCATATGTGGCTTGATGAGGCCCTGACCTGATCTCTGGAGGGTGGGCCACAGATGCGACAGTTTAGGGGATCAGAATCTTTTATAAGTTTCCAAGAGTTACAAGGTCTTCAGGTCTCCTCCAATTCCTTTCCATCTGTTCTTTCTGCACTAATCTTTTTTACAACTCCATGTTCTCATTAAACCTAAATTACAGTCTCCATTATAGGTGAGCAACTCTCTTGCTTTCTTGTGCCACAGACAGCAAGAACTACTAAAAGTGTTTAGCAATGACTCACTCTCTTTCTCTCCTATACACACACAGGCACCTCTTCCTTATTACTATTCTACTTTTCTACTTCCTGGCACAATTACCAAAACCAGAATTCATCAATCATACTGAATACATGGCAGGTCCATGCAGAATGCTGCTTTGACTCAGAAAGATAGATTTTACATAAAGTCAAAACAGACAAGGCTGCAAATGGCTTTGAGTCAGAAATTCATCACTTCTTCACCAGAAATGTTTCGGGTGCAAAACAGGCAAGCTGCTTGTAAAGGCAAAGACAGTATTTCTCATCTGGAAGTGCTTGTGGGTATAGGATTGTGTACGTGGAAAAAGTCTGGAGAAGCTCTCATGGAATCTTCTCGTTCCACAGACGAGGAAATGAAGAGATGTCAGGTGACTTGGCTGAAGTCACACAGCTAGTTACCACACAGCTCTCACTAGTACTGGGTCTCTTGGCTTTCCCCATCCACGTTCTTTTGAACACAGGATGCTCTTGGTAATGTGGGGCACTGTGATTTGTTATCGTCTGTAGATGCTTTGTTCCTTATTTCTTGTTTGGTTGGTTATGTTGGTTACTTGTTGAGACTGAGACAGTCCATCCTCGTCTTTTCTTCCATGGTGACTCGACTGGGATTCTGGGAAATAGAGGTACGCACAGCCTGGGCAGCAAAGGGAGAAAGCAGCTAAAACGCGACCCTTCCAAGCATTTTCACTCACGATTCTGACTCTGCAGTCATACAATATCATAGAATTAACGTGTATTCCATTTTAGTTCTCGTAAATGTTGCATTGGTTTCTTGAAGAAAATAAGAAAAAAAAAAAAAACGGTACTAATTGTGAAAATGTTCCTCGTAGACCTGAAATCTCTCCCAAAACATCTTCTGCTCATTCTTTTAATTTTAAAACTTTCCTTTAGAGTGAGATATAAAATAATGAAACTAATTCGGTGGGGGGAGGGAGGAGGAAGAACATGTTTTAACATCTGGTTTTGATACTCCAAACTAAAAATACTCCCAAAGTCTACATCCTCCCTGGCCCAATAGCTGAGCAAGAAATATAACAGAAAAAAGGTAGTTCTCTTTAGTATTTTGCTAACTTCATCCCAGTCTTGTCTAAAACAAACAAACAAAAAAATCACAGTGCTTTACAAAAATTTAAATTTTAATATTACTTTATCTTACAATGTATTTTCCCAGTTAGCTTTCTTACCTTTAACAAAAATCCAAATAGCCATAGTTTTTCTAATAAATTTCCTATATATAACTGAATTTTCCTCCATTCAACCCAAATTCAGTGATGTCATCAGCTTAAGCTCAGACCTCCTAAACCACTTGGCTGCTTGCACAACTATTATAATGATTCTAACGAAAAAGAGAATGGGTTATTAAAGAGAATGCTTCAGTTTGTTTTGTTTTGTTTTGTTTTTTTGAGACGGAGTCTCGCTCTGTCGCCCGGGCTGGAGTGCAGTGGCCGGATCTCAGCTCACTGCAAGCTCCGCCTCCCGGGTTCACGCCATTCTCCTGCCTCAGCCTCTCGAGTAGCTGGGACTACAGGCGCCGCCACCTCGCCCGGCTAGTTTTTTGTATTTTACTGCAGATGGGGTTTCACCGCATTAGCCAGGATGGTCTCGATTTCCCGACCTCGTGATCCGCCCACCTCGGCCTCCCAAAGTGCTGGGATTACAGGCTTGAGCCACCGCGCCCGGCCAATGCTTCGGTTTTAAATCACATTTTCTTCAGAGAAATGGAAAAAATGTTAAAAATACAAGGAAAATGAAGAAAACACATCAACTTTGAATAAAGGTTTCCATTTTAAAAGTTTATTTCTTAGGGATACTGAAGATCTAGAATTAAAAACATATGAAGTCCCATTGCTTTATTGAAGCTTAGCAAGAACACCTTTACACAAGTCTTGACCCTGTCTTTGTTTTCATCAAAATATTTTTACAGGGCACACACAGCCACATACCACGGAAAAGCAAACATCTTTCCAAGAAGCAGTTGTATCTGATTGTTATACATGTGTTCCTTCCATCAGTCATTTTCAGCGTCACCTACAATCCAGTATCTGAATGATGGAGGCAAGAAGCATTGAGGTTCAACAACTGCACAACCTCCGAATGGCTAAACTAAGGCAGGAAAATTGAGTTTTCTATTTCCAGATATTTCATATTAGAAGTAAAATAATAATAAAGATAAAATTATTGATAATCATTCAGAAGAAATACTCCTTTAGAGCTTCAAATATATTTTCTTCTCCAGAGATCCGTGCCACATGGTAAAGTGGGAAAACAGCTCTTACAAAAGAGATTTCAGGGTAGAAACCTCCAAATTTGAAGTTATCTTTTTAATAATTTTTTTTTCAAGACAGGGTCTCACTCTGTCACCCAGGCTGGAGTGCAGTGGCACAAACATGACTCACTGCAGCCTCCACCTCCCTGGGCTCAAGTAATACTCCCACCTCAGCCTCCCGAGTAGCTGTAACTTATTATTATTATTTTTTTTTTGTAGAGAAGGGGTTTCGCCATGTTGCCCAGGCTGGTCTTGAACTCCTCGACTCAAGCCATCCTCCTGCCTCTCTCTTCCAAAGTGCTAGAATTACAGGCATAAGCTACCACATCTGGCATAAATTTTTATATTAAAACAGTTTTAGATTTTAAAAACTGGAACAGCAAGGCTGGGTGCAGTGGCTCATGCCTGTGATCCTAGCACTTTGGGAGGCTGAGGTGGAAGGAATGCTTGGGCCCGGGAGTTCGAGACCAGCCTGGGCAACACAGCAAAACCCTGTCTCTACAAAAAATACAAAAATTAGCTGGGCGTGGTGCTGCACACCTGTAGTCCCAGCTACTCGGGAGGCTGAGGTGGAAGGATCGTTTCAGCCCAGGAGGTTGAAGCTACAAATACATTTTCTTCTCCAGAGAACCTGCCACATGATAAAGTGAGAAAAGAGCTCTTACAAAAGAGACTTCAGGGTAGAAAGAACTTGATGAGCCAAGTTCATGCCACTGCTCTCCACCCTGGGTGACAGAGTGAGACACTGTCTTATAAAATAATAATAAAATTAAAGAATAAAAATCCAAAGATAATATGTAGAGTTTCCACATACTCCATACTCAGCTTTCCCTATTATTGGCATCTTGTATTAGTATGCTTGTAACAAGTAGTGAACCAATAGTGATACATTTACACACTTCATTCAGCTTTCTTTAGTTTTTCCTGAACATCTTTTTTCTGTTTCAGGATACTACATTACTTTTATTTTATTTATTTTATTTTTTGAGACACAGCCACACTCTGTCACCCAGGCTGTAGTGCAGTGGCACAAAGATGACTCACTGCAGCCTTGACCTCCTGGGCTCAAGTGATCCTCCCACCTCAGCTTCCCAAGTGGCTGGGACTACAAGTGCCCACCACCATGCCTGGCTAATTTTTTGTATTTTTAGTAAAGATGGGGTTACGCCATGTTAGCCAGGCTGGTCTCGAACTCCTGGCCTCAAGTGATCTACCCACCTCGGCCTCCCAAAGTGCCAGGAATACAGGTGTGAGCCACTGCACCCGGCCAGGACACCACATTGCTTTTAATCATCATGTCTCCTCCGGCTCCTCTTGACTGTGGCAGTTTCTCAGACTTTATGCTGACCTCATTCGTTTTGAGAAGAGCTGATCAGGTATTGTGTTTAATGTCCCTTGACTGGGATGTATCTGATGCTTTTCTCATGATTAGATTGGAGTTAAGAGCTTTTGCGAGGAAGACCACAAAGATAACATTTTCATCATATCATACCAGAGAATAAACTATCCCCATAAATTATCACTGTTGATATTGACCTTGATCATCTTGCTGAATTAGTATTGTCAGATTTCTCTAGTGTAAAGTTACTTTTTTCTCCCTTTCCATTCTGTTCTCTTTGGAAGGGAGTCACTCACTGTGTAGTCCACACTTAAGGAGTGAGGAGTTAGACCCCACCGCCTTGAGGACAGAACATGCCCACAACTAACTTGGAATTCTTTTGCACCACGGATTTGTCTATTCTTCCTCATTTATTTATTTATTCAATCATTTATTTACATCGGCTTGGACAAATGACTATTTCATACTCTGGGATGTCATTGGAAACCACTTGATGATTTTGTTGCTTTGCTCTGGGCATGAGGAGCTCTTTCGGATGGCCCCTTGTCCCTCTGGCATAGCCCCCATCGCTGTGGGCTGTTGCTCCTGCTGTTTGAGGGCTTCCTTACCTGCTGACATTACAAGATGCTCCAGGCTCATCTTGTATATTTCCTGCCCCTGTCCTGGACATTTCTCCAAGAAGTCCTAGTTCTCTTTATTGGAGAATGGTATCAGAAACTAAGATCTGGGTGCCAGGTGTGCTTACTTCTAAGACCCTCTCAGCTGACAAGCCAAGATATAGTGTGTGTGTGTGTGTGTGTGTGTGTGTGTGTGTATGCACACACACGTATATATACACATATATGTATATATACACACACGCATGTATACACACATATATGTGCATACGCGCACATGTATGTGTGTGCATGTGTGTGCGTGTGTGCATGTGCACGTGTGCGCATATGTGCGCATGCACATGTATGTGTGTGTTTGTGTGTTCATGTGTGTGCGTGTATGTGCATGTGTGTGTACATATATACATATATACACATACGTATATGCACGTGTACATGTACACACACACTAACCCTTTGAAACACACATCTGTAATTATTTCCATATGCAACCATCCATATCTATATTAAGCTATTTCACTTTGATACTCATAAGTTTTATTCTCAGCTGGGACACAGGGCAGGTGGGAAATGGGGAAGCCACTAATTAAGCTATTTCACTTTGATACTCATAAGTTTTATTCTCAGCTGGGATACAGGGCAGGTGGGAAATGGGGAAGCCACTAATGGAACTTAAAAGAAAAGGTACCAATTTACAGAAAAGGCACCAATTTTCTTATATTTCTGTCTAATCTAAAAACAGAAATTTATTGAAAGTTAATATAATAAATTTATGTTTTAAATATACTTTAAAACTTTGCACACAGTAAGTGACATGTGAAGATCAAATTCAAAAAGTCATTCTCTCTCTCACTTGAGATACAGATTTATCTAGAAGCTTCCAGTCATTTATTTTCTTACCTGTAAAATGAGAATAAAGAGCTTCTCATCCCAGCCTGAGAACTTATAGTGGGTATAAGTGATAATACTCTGCCATTCAGGAACAAATATGTAGAAACTATTTTAGTTTTAATAAATGTAGACTCTGTCCCCTGGAGGAATAAGCTCTAGCTAATTATGTTTTTCAGGCAACTGTAAAATGTTACATTTTCACACAATTATATTCATAAAGTATTGTGATCTTGACAATTACTATTCATTTATATCACTAAGAAGTTATTTCTGTCTAGCAAACTGGCATTCCTTACTCATTTTAAAGTCCTTAACATATCCAAACAACTACCAGTACATCCTGAGATTTATTCTGCAGCACAAGGGAGCATTGAGAGACACCTGGTGCTCCTTCACAACTGACTGTATGTAGAATTCCCCACCCCAGAAAAAGGGGAAAAAAAGAGAAAACATCTCTTCAGGATTTGTTTTTTAAAATAACTTTTCTTATCCTCAGAAGACTGCACAAATGGCATTAATATACTAAGGCATATTCCCAAACTTCCAAGGATACAGTTTAAACATCTGCTGTGATCATATGGTTTATTGAATTATCAGAAAATGAGATATCAAGAGTAAAATTACCCTTTGAAGGAGCAAAATGTGCCCAAGGACCTCTTTAATTTCTTTACAGAAACTATCATTCATCCATAAGTACTCAACACTTTTACATGTCATTTAATTCACCAGTCTAATCTCTTTCTTTGCAGCGAGCACTCAGGAGAAAGTCATGTTTGAGGCCACAAATTCTTCTTCCAAATTCTGTCAATAGCTCCTTCTTCCTCATTATTCTAGTTCAAAAATGAAATATCTAGGGTATAAAAACTGCAATCTCCTAGGTAAATACTCAGATAGCATATTGTTAAATCGTATTGAAATTCCCATCTTTAATAATTTCAGAAAGTGTGAAGATACAAGAAGAACACCTGTTTCATTCTTTCACAGTCTCCAAAAAATATCTAATAAGTTATCCTATAAATAAATCACTATGCTGATGTAACTTTGCACCAACCCTGCAGTTTCCCAATGGCTGCCTCAGACTCTAACAGAAATAAGACAGGAACTGAACTCATTCTGAGCAGGGTGGGAGACCGGAACAGGAGGTAAGATTAGAGGAAAGGAATGAATAATTAGAGCTCAAAGTCAAAGTGAGGCTTTAAAAAACTGTATCTGCAAGGTGTTTGGGGGATGAATTGAGGGAGACATGTAAGCAGTTGCTGAAGACCACCGCTTCAACTAAGGAAATCCAACGCTATAAAAGAAGGCTCTCAAACCCAGCTAACAGAGCTCAACGTTCCTCCATCCAAGCTCTGCAATAATTACCATATTGAATGCAGTACTTTAGCACAAATAGGTAAAATACGGAGGAATCAATAAAGTTTGATTTTAAAATTCTCAAATTTAAAAATATCTGAACAATTGTTGGAGGAAGGGCTGCCTTAATGTACCCCTAGAAAACGATGCCTCATCAACTCCTTCTCCCCGAACTAAAACCCAGGGGTCTTTCTGGAACCAAACACCAAGAATCATGGCCAAAGAAGCCAGTGTGCAGTCTCAGAGGACTGTTATGCTCCTCAGAAACAGGTCTTTTGTATGCTCTGAGGGGGGGGTGTCTCATTACGTGAAAACTGACAAAAGTCAGGGAGGCATAGCTGCCAACAGACAGGTACGGTAAGAAACGCACAAAGCAGAGCTGGCTTTATTTGAAAGCACTTTGCCAGGCTTCACACCAACCCAACCTCATGGCAGTCTGGTCTCTCAAGGGACTATGAAGGAACGCTAAGCAAGTATTCACTTGGAGACGTATCACTCCCATCTACAGCACTCCAAGTCACTGGCAGAGATCTCAATGGAGAGCAAGGCTCAGGATTTCAGCATTAAGCTTGCCTTTCAATCTCTTAACTCAGAAATAGGAGGGCTTAATAATCTTTTCATCCTGACTTAAGGGAGCGAATCCCATTAAGTGTTTAGCACGCCTGGGAATTTACCTGCTTCACTGTAGGTCCAAGGATTTGAGGCTACTTGGGTCATGTCACAGAAGACACAGGAGCATCTCTGCAGAACCGGTCTCATGTTTGAAAGCATCCCTGCAGCGTACAAGATTAACAGGCACGGGGCTTTGAAGCGCTCGGATAACCTACCTGCCACTCTGGTCTGAGGTCCACGTAACTGATCGCCCTTCGGGTTTAGTTTTGTACCATATCCTGACAGCATGAGGAAAGTCAGTAGCTGTCTGAGCCCCTGTCTTCCTGATCTGTAAGCTCCAAGTGTCAGTGTCAAAGAGGAGTTCCCCACAGCCAGGAGCCTGGCTGCAGCGAGCATAATAGTCTAATTGCTCCCTCCAACGATTTGCAGGCAAAGTCACAAGTTCACGTACAATCTGATTCCTGAGCTCCTCAGAAACAACCGTGAGCTCGGGAGACCTTGTAAATTTTTCCATACCTGGCACAGCAGCAACATCCACCTCCTCGACTTTTAACACAGATAAATCACAGCAGTCCAACACTAGCAAAAAATCCTCACTCCCATGATTCCCTGTGTCACAGCAGTACTTTGAGCTAGAAATCCCAGAAGCATGTTCCTGGTTGTCATGGTTACCATCTTTATCAGAAGTATCTTTTTCACCTTTACTACAAATTGCAAAATCATTATATTCCATTTCAGATGAGAAGGTCCTTGCATTTGTCACAGGAACATGGCAGGGCTCAGGCATCCCAAATTTGCAGGCTTTGTTTGACTCGGATTGGCAGGCTTCCTCGATAGAGCTATTCTGTTTCTTGAATCTGTTTCCATCCTCAAGGAAAAGCACTATGGTCCCCTCAATGACTTGACTTTCAAAATCCACATCCAAATCCAGTACATAGTGCTTCACAAGTATGTGGCTGGTGTTGGCCATGAGAGGCAGGTCATCTCTGGCAGGGTCCAGCTGTATGTCCATGATGTGGTTTACTGTTTGAGAGATTTGTTAAAATCTCAGATGGGGTTTCCTATCTGCCTTAATCTTCCAGAATCATAAATAGCTGCTTATCAAAAAACAACTGATGTCACAGATTACGGTTCCACAACTTTCAGTCTCCTGGCAAAAAAGGAAAGCACAATTAGATAAAATTCCAAATAAGACCTAAGTGCTCCCGCAACTGCTGCTCCTGCAAGTTGACCACCATCCTTAAATAATCCCCCAAGTGGTAGATGCTCATGGCTAGAAGGCTGACTAATCTTTTTTACTGACATGAAAGAAAGCTGCATTATGGGTTTCTAAAAATATTTCAATTACCAAGTGGATGGCATGGGCCTCCACAAAGCCAGAAGAAGCATGCTCCAAGGGGAAATGTCCTTCTTTTAGAAAACAGCAATTGTTATGCAAAAGTGTAACCCAGCGGCACAGTGACGCTGGTCTTAAAAGACATTAAATGTCTCCCTTCTCGTTCTGTGCATCCAAAGATAAGTGATTGTTTTCCACTGGGATTCCAAGTAACAAGTGTGAATGAAGGCGAGATGGCCCCATACATATTATTCTTTGAGAGTAATAATTTAATACACACAATGTAACTCCGGGGATTAATGTACTTTTCACATTAGGACTGCTTTCATATCAGCACTTCCAGTAAATTACAGGAAAATGAGCCAATTTACCAGGAGTGCATTCTAAGTATTCCTTTGAGATTGTTCATGGAGATTTTTCAAATTTATAGTTAAATACTCAAGGTATATCATTACATCTTAATAGCTGAAAACCCATTAACATTCTGGATAATAGCCTTCTTGTGGCAAGCAAAAGGTCTTCTCACTCCAAAAAAAAAAGAAGCATGCAAATACCTATAAAAGGAAGGAGAGAAATTAAAATGTAGAAACAGATGTTACAATAAAATGCACAAGTTCTTCATAAAAGTTCTGAATCAAAATGTATTCTTATTGTGTACTAGCAATCTGGCTAAAAGAAAAATTATTTGAAATTATTTCAGTCCCTGTTGTGTACCTGATTTCTTTCAGCATATGCTCTTCTTTTTTTATTCTTTTACCAAAACCAAAAAAGAAATGGCAGGGGAACAGAAAGAAAAACTCTGACAGAGTAGATATATTTAAAATAATTTTTGTATTTCTAAATATCAGGAGGCATTCTTTCAACAACTACAAAACACCATTACTTGCTTGAATTTTCAAGTAAATCAAGCCCTCCCTTTGTATCCTAACTCCTCCTCACTTCCCTACCAGCTTTATCTGCATCTCTACTAGACCCTTTTCTTTTATTTCCTTTCCTTCTAGAATCTCACTCTTGGTTAATATCCCATTGATTTTCACTTTATACCTCTCCACAGACTATTTCCTCTTCAAAATCTCACCTAACCTTAAAACATCCTGCCTCCTGCAGCCTTGTACAATTCAGTTTCTATCTACTTTTCCAGTCATAAAGGCGACATTCCCTTGCATCCTTGTCCTCTAGCCAAAGGACCTACTCAAAACACTGCTCCCTGAAGAGGACTTGACTCTAGGCCTCTGTGCCTTTTGGACTAACCCATGTGCTAGACGTGGAGTGCTCCTGCTCCTGCCCTCCCACCTCCACCTGCCAAATCCTGTTCTTCCTCCATGTCCCGGTTTAAGTGCAACCACCTCCTGAAACCCTTCCCTGGTCCTTGCTCCTCCCCCACTGCACTGTATGTGGCACACTTTCAGTGCAATAGGAGTAGAGAGAAATCAAGGATGCAAAGAATAGTTTGAATTTACTTTATGGAGAAGCTGGTATTTCCCTTGGTCCTAGAAAAGTCAATGAGCACAGGGGATAAGCCAGAGTATTTTCTGTCCTGTCATTTTGAATAATAACCTTCAATAAAGCCATGGCTATTTCTATGTAATGAGAAACAGTCATCTTAAAACTTCATTCTGATGGTGGCTGTGGCTGCGAACATACAGTATTTTGTTGATTGGGCAACTTTTAAAAACCTTGTTTGATTAAAAGCCCTGAATACACACATGCTCCACCACACAGAAGGAAAACAGGCATCAGTTGAGACAAAGGTCAATTTAGTGGCTGTGGCTAAACTATCACGTTCAGAGAAAAACAGTTTAGCACTTTTAACATTATAGATACAATTATTTATTGTCCAACTCTAACAGATTCCTAAATTCACTTCTAAAAGTTTGTATAATTTAGGCATAAGACATATTCTACAGAACAGTTCTCACCACTTTCGTTCCTGGTGGCAGAGAATGAGGCTGCCCTAGAGCCCTACCCGCTCAAGCCTGTTAGCAGAACCACTGTCACGAAAAGCCACGGCTGGCTTTCCAGTGGGTAACCACGGCCGCCTCTAAACTCAGTGTACTACGCGGTATGTGTCTGAAGTGATGAAACGTTTGTCACCTGACTGACAATCCACTGGTTCTCTTTAGCGGATTCTTCCGCATACTCTCCATAGAAGCAGTTCTAACACCTTTAACTTTCCAATTTCATGCTTGTTGACTTATTCTCAGCTGAGGATTTGGCCCCCTGCTTTGCTGAGATAATTCTGAATCTCTGCAGCTCGACCATACCTCAAAGTATCATTAGCTCTTCATAAGTACTACCTTCTCTTGATTCAGAGGGAACAATATCCCTTCTCACCAAAGCTTGTTTAGTTTATTCTGCCCCACTGAATCCCAACGTCTGGGGTTTTGAGAGAGCCAAATAAATAGCTCATTCCTCTTCCATCCAGATTCTGAATGTAGCAAAAAATAAGATATGGCAAAGGCAGACCGAAATATCGCCATTACTACTGATGAAGGCTAAACTGGAGAACATGGCTTACTGTGAGAGCCAAAGGTAGCTGGAAACTGAATCCCAAAATTAGGTTTATCAACATGGTCACAGGCAATGCTGGATCAAGTTAAAGCTTCCAGGAGAGGTGGCCTCCCTCAGGTAAGATTTAAGGCCTGGAGGAAGACAGAATGGCTCTCTGTGGTCAGGATTGTTGCCCAAAAGCAAAAGGGAGGAGATGAGCAGAGCACATCCTGTTTCCTCTTCCCAAATTTATCAGACTAAGTCACTCCAGCTCCCTCAGGATAAAGGCACCGGGACCAGGAGTGTTACACTGACTGAACTCCCCCAGCAAGGAAGGAAACATGAGAAGTGGGGAAGAAGTGTTCTCTCAACACCATCGCCTTCCACTTACTTGAACCCTGTTTCATTTGACATTTTTCTCTTGCCAACATTTTATCCCCCTCAATGATTACACCCTGTTCTGAACATTCAAACATCCCTAGGATTGCAGGCTCAAGCAATCCTCCTTCCTCAGCCTCCCAAGCAGCTGGGACCATAGGTGCGTGCCACCACACTCATCTAACTTTGTTTGTTTGTTTGTT
>NW_012120932.1:7005201-7030439 GCF_000951035.1 Colobus angolensis palliatus
CCCACCTCGGCCTCCCAAAGTGCTGGGATGACAGGCTGAGCCACCGCGCCCGGCCTAGGGTTGCCATCTTTAAAAACAATCAACAACTTCATTTGGCCTACTTTAAGTCATCTTTATTTTATTGAACTTTGGAACTGAAAAATTCCTTAGGGCTCATTCAATCCAACTCTCTAATTTTACAAATGAAGACAGTGAGTCCCAGACAGGCAAAGCAATTTGCTCAAGGTCACCCGGTTCTTTCTGTTTGCCACGAACAGAACATTTTCCACTTGCTGAGGCTTTTCCTGGGAATTCTCATCCCCAGGTCTCATGGCCATCTCCTTCATATTGTCTAAGTCATGAGACAAATGTCACCTCTAAGTCTCTCTTCCATATCTTCCTTTGACCTTCTTTATCTTCTTCAAGTTATGCAGACTAGTAAGCAATTCTTATTGCAATAGCTTGGGGGGCAAAGGAGAACTTTTAAGCCAGCCCCAGAAGATTCTGAAGAGCACTGTCACTTCTGCATAGTTTCCAACCTAAATTTTGTATAAGTCTATTAGTTGTTGCTTATTTGCCTATGTCTTACTTGTCTTAGATGCATGGATGGCCTAAATCATCTTTCTCTCTGCAAGTACGTAACACTCACTGATGTCAATCAGGGTCACAGCCCCACATTTAGGGAAAAACTGAACTGCTGTGGTTGCAAATGCATGTATGTGGCCACACTGCAAGGTCTCTCTCAGCAAATGGAAACCATATTTCTAAGCAGTCCGTCGACTTCAGCACTTTTGGCTATTACTGTGCTCCAATTCAAAATGCCAGCCTGCCTCACTGAAGCATTTTTCCATTCTCTGTCATAAGCCATAACATATAAAAGTCCCCCTTATAAAAACCAACGGTTAGTTTCCAGTGGCTAACCATTGCTGCATCTAAAATAAGTGTGCTAAAAAAAAAGAAAAAGAAAATAAGTGTGCTATGTGGTATGTATTTTAAATGCTTAAATGATTGTCTCAGCAGCACCATTAAAGGCTTTGAAAGGATTAGCGTACAGTAATATTCTTCTTAAGGGGGAAGAGGATCACATACTAAACCGAGCTATGGCGCAGAGAAGAAACTGCTCTGCCATTCTCAGCCATCCAAAGTGGAATGTACCCATTTATGAATGTGGGATATAACCTCTGTAACGCCATCCCCAATCCCCCTAACGAAAAAAAATTTCATTCTCCTTTCAAGCTACAAAGCAACGTGTATCCTTATGACTCTTGAACTTATCCTGGCTCATTTTATAGTTACCTCCATCCTCCAATGCTCTAAAGATTCCTTGTAACTCCTCAATCATTTTTGTGTTCATGACCAGGTTAAGTGGAGTATCCTCAACACAGCAGGTTCTCAATAAATATTTGTGGAATTGCCATCCAAAGGCTTTTGTGATTTCAACGTCTAGTTACTTATACAACAGGGATTCTAGCTTGTGTACTCTATAGTCTAGTGCTAAGTTACTGCTTAACAAACATCTCCCTCCAGACATCTCATTTTTTCTTCTCAGGATACACCTGTGCCTCTTTTTATGCCACATCCTTTTACTTGCAAGCAACTGGGGGAAAGGAGAGCTTATTTTTGCATATATGCTTATTCTACACCACAGAGCACACTGTGAGTAGTCACTAAATATTTAACTCCACCAATCACCTGACCAGAGAATGACAGCTTTCTGCTATTCCATTATTTAGGATACGCCCATTGCTCTTAATAACAGCCAGTGTATTTGCTGAAATACACTGTTTCTGGGCACAATTCTTCACACAATCAAATGCATACAGTCATAGGAACATAGTTCACTACTGTGAAATTCGATAATTTCAGAATTAGAAGGAAAGTTAGAAGTTCAAATATACTGTTTTGTGTTTATAAATGTCACACTGACATACTGTTCTGCAACTTCTTTCACTCAATGGTTCTGAGATATAGACATGCTGATGTACATAAATCTGTCTCTTTTAACTGCTGTTTAATGCTCCCACAGGAATATTCTATAATTTATCCATACGTTCCCCTACTGATAGATATTTGAGTTATTTGAAAATTTTCTTCATTACAAATGATGCTGCAGTGAGCCTCTTACGCACATCTCTTAGCTGCACATTGCAAGTAAAACGATGTGGCATAAAAAGAGGCACAGGTGTATCCTGAGAAGAAAAAAAGAGATGTCTAGAAATTCCATTTTGCCTGATGTTAGTATTGTCATACCTACTTTCTTTTGGTTTGCTTTTTCCTGGCACATCTTTTCAATCCCTTTTATTTTTAAGTGCTCTGGACTCTTTTTGCCTTGTCTGTCTTTTTAAAACAACATTTGACTGGCTATTTTAAAAATATAATTATCATTTTTAATGACTGAAATGAATTTCTTTAAATTTATCACAATTACAGTTGTAATAGCACCATCTCAATCAACATGTTTTATGTTTTCTATCTCCTGTGATTTTGTTTCTTAGCTTTATTTTTCTGCTTTTTATTGAATTTTTCTACATTCTGTTTTCCCCTCCACTGTTTCATAACTTACACAATCAATGCCTTTAATGTGCCTACTTAAAGTCAATCTCAAACAACCTTCCAAACAAAATAAGGACCTTGGAAAGTTTTATTACCAGTCTCCCCTCTTCCTTACTCCATACCAGCTTCCATATTATTGTTGCTATTATCTTAGTATCACATTGTTTAATGTTAAAACTCCACCCAACTTTTTTAAAGTCAATATACATTTGTATTTACAAATATATTCACCAGCTTCCTTACTCATGATAATTTATACATTCCACTCCTTCCTTCTGGGTCCAATTTTATTCTACTTGCTGCATGACAAATTACTTTGTAGCTTCAAACAGCAACCATTTAATTATATTCTATAGGTCATGAATGTGGGTAACAGTCAGCTGGATGAATCTATCTGTTACTCAATGGTACTCAGTTGGAGGACGGACTTGTCTGGAGGGTCTGATGCCCAGAGAGGCTGCTTAAACTTATTTAAATAAACTTATTTAAATTTAAGGCTGGGCGCGGTGGCTCAAGCCTGTAATCCCAGCACTTTGGGAGGCCGAGACGGGCGGATCACGAGGTCAGGAGATCGAGCCCATCCTGGCTAACACGGTGAAACCCCGTCTCTACTAAAAAAAAAAAAAAAAAAAAAAAAAAAAAAAAACTAGCCGGGCGAGGTGGCGGGCGCCTGTAGTCCCAGCTACTCGGGAGGCTGAGGCAGGAGAATGGCGTAAACCCGGGAGGCGGAGCTTGCAGTGAGCCGAGATCGCGCCACTGCACTCCAGTCTGGGCGACAGAGCGAGACTCTGTCTCAAAAAAAATAAATAAATAAATAAACAAATAAATAAATAAATAAATTTAAATAAAGCTTATTTAACACTGAGATCTTGGAATGGTTAGACATCTTCTATGGTAGTTGGCAGCCCCCAGCACGAGCATCCCAAAGAACCAGTTGAAAACTGCATGGCCTCTTCTGACCTAACCTCAAAGTCAACATGGTTATTATTTCTACCATAGTCTATTGCTTTCAAGAGCAAACTCATAAGGCCAATACAGATTCAAGGAGAGGGGATTAGACTCCACCTTTTGAAGGGGGAGTGGCAAAGGTATACTGTAGAAAAGCATGGAAGATGGTAATTATTGTTATGGCCATTTTTGGAAAATACAATCTGCCACAATTTCCTTTTTACTTAAGTTTATCTTTAGTAATTATTTCAGGAGTCCATGGGTAACAAATTCTTTTAACAGGTGTACGTTTGAAAATGTCTGTATTACATCCTCTCTACTGAGTGATCACTTCACTAAGTGTTGACCTTTTGTTGATAGTTATTTTTAATTAACACTTTGAATATACAACTCCACTGTAACCTGGCATATCTTTTTGCTGATAAGAAAGAAGTTTGTTATTAGCATGCATTTCTTGATGTGTATCTGTTCTTTCTCCCTGGTACATGCATGTATGTGGGGTGGATGTGTGTGTATGTGAGAGAGAGACAGAGAAAGAGAGAGACTCGTGTGTCTGTGTGTGTGTTGTTGTTTCTGAATACCTGAAGCGGAAGGGAGATTTCCTCATACTTCAGTGGATCACACTGACCAGAAGCCCACAGACTGTGATATACCACGTAATGGTCCAGACCCACAAGTCCTTTTGGTGAAGAAGTTTTCATGAGGCTGGGTGTAGTAGCTCGTGCTCGTAATTCTGACACTTTGGGAGGCCAAGGTGGGAGGATCGCTTGAGCCCAGGAGTTCAAGACAAGCCCAGGTAACATAGGAAGACCTCTCTTTACAAATAACAGTTAGCCAGACATGGTGGTGTACACACCTATAGTTCAGTTACTTAGGAGACTGAGGTGGGAGGATTGCTTGAGCCTGACAGGCCAAGACTACAGTGAGTCGTGATTGCGTCACAGTACTCCAGCCTGAACAGCACAGCGAAACCCTTTCTTAAAAAAAAAAAAAAAAAAAGGTTTTCATGGGTTCTATGTTCACTGTCTGAATGATGGGTTCGATAGAAGTCCAAACCTTAGCATCATGCAATATACCCTTGCAACAAACCTGCACATGTATCCCCTGGATCTAAAATTAAAATTTCAGTTGAAAAAAAAAAAGAAATTTTCATATAAGATATTCTTCATCGTATAACATTAGAGGTACCGTAGCTATAGATTACCTATTTTCATATAAGATATTCTTCATCGTATAACATTAGAGGTACTGTAGCTATAGATTACCTTTTATTATCCCAGAAGCCCAGAGAGATGATTAAAGACTGAGAGGTTAAGAATACGTGCAAAGAAAGAAGCCCAGATACACAGAAAGCTGGATTATATCACTCAATCAACAAATACGCGGAATCTCTTCCATTCTGTCTTTGTCTAGTAACTCTCTGGACCCCATCACGTCCTCAAGGAAAACATTCCTGACTTCACTGATTAAGTCAAATTCCCCTGTTATTAGAGTTTATAGTCATGTGCTTCTTAGTAAAACAACACAGTTTTAGTTTTACATTTAGTTTTACATGTGTCTGCTTGATTATTTAATTAATATTATTCTGCCCTCCCCTTAAATGAAAGGGAGTACCACTTCTGGTAATAGTGGAGTACCTTCTGGCAGACTAATCCTCCCACTGATAGCACTTACAAACTCTAGACAAAAAGACAAAATTTCTGAAGGCCCATGAAAGTGAGCAAAACACTGACAAGAACTGTAGGGAGCCAACACGTGGAAGAAGGGAATGGCATTGAGCTTCCTGCTTTATAGTTTTTCAACGGAGGGAAAACCCTACTTGGTGCCAGGCAAGGCAGTTAACCCATTTATGCCAGAGGTTGCAATTTTTTCTGTGAAAAATCAGACCTTGGGCCCAGCGCGGTGGCTCAAGCCTGTAATCCCAGCAATTTGGGAGGCCAAGGCGGGTGGACCACGAGGTCAGGAGATCGAGACCAGCCTGGCTAACATGGTGAAACCCTGTCTCTACTAAAAATACAAAAAAACTAGCTGGGCGAGGTGACGGGCACCTGTAGTCCCAGCTACTCGGGAGGCTAAGGCAGGAGAATGGCGTAAACCCGGGAGGCAGAGCTTGCAGTGAGCCGAGATCTGGCCACTGCACTCCAGCCTGGGTGACAGAGCGAGACTCCGTCTCAAAAAAAAAAAAAAAACAAGTAAAATCTGACAAAGTGTTACAGAATGGAGGTGCACAAGAGATATGATAAAATGCAATGTGGTATCCTAGACTGGATCCTAAAACAAACAAACAAACAAAAAGGACATTAGTGGAAAAACTGTAGATAAAAGCATTATGCCAGTGCTACATTTTTAGTTTAACAAACATACCGTGATTATATGAACATGAAGAAAAGCTGGACGATGAGTTGGGAACTCCCTATACTATGTTTGCAACTTTTTGGTAAATCTGAAAGTATTTCAAAATAAACCATTTATTTAAAAATAGTTAAAATTTTCCAAATTTGGTGAGAGATATAAAGCTTCAAAAGTTTATTTACACAGGAAAAAAACAAAGGAAAACACACCTAGGCACATCATTATCAAACTACTGAAAAACAAAACTAATCTTGAAAGCAGCCATTACGCAATGACATATGACCCACAGAAGAACGGCAACACAGATGGCAGGTGGCTTCTTCTCAGAATGACCTGGATTCCCAGAGAAACAATGGAGGCCACAGAAACAGGGAAATGATACCTTTTAGGTGCAGAAAGAATGGGCAGGGGACAAATTTGCTTCAAATATGTTAGTCCTGAAGCCTTACTTCTATTATTAATTTATCAGAAAGTCCTTATTTCTGTGTGCTTAGCAAAATGGCAGCACATTCCTGGTTAATTTATCCAAAGTTTTGAATGACTAGAGGCTGAAATAATTTTTACTTTATTCAAGATTGGAATTTCCTATTTTTTTAATTTACTATTCTATTTCAAAACAAATACATTCTAAAACACTAACCATTCCTCCAAAATATCTACTGGCTTCCTCCTTCAGTAGAAATTCTCAAGAATATTGGTTTGGACAAACTGACATAGCATGGAACCAGTTTTCTCCTCAAATGCTGGGGCAGGTGTTAAACTTTCCAGCCCCTCAGCACTTTTCCTTCGGCTCACTTTCACATCTCCCCGATTTGCTGGAAATTGTTCTCTGATGCCCTTCAACGGTTAATAAACTTTGAAAGCTGACGTCATCTTTAAACAGCAGAGACTGGCCAATCTAATGACCACCATTATCTCTGGTAAAATTGTAATCTTTGAGTTCAAGATATGCTTTTAGTCATTTTATTTGGTTTCTTGCATTTCAACCTTAAGCTTTTCCCCTTTGTTCATGCCTATTTATTTTTCTTTTACTTGAAGTAAAAATATAGTGTTAAAACAACACTGAGCTGTATGTTTTAACTGTACAAGTACCAGTACATTCCGAGTTTAAATTCCCTCTGGAACCATAACTCTAACTAGCCCCCTCCCCATATAAATATATGCTACAATAGGGTCTTTCACTACAAAACTCATACCCGTGAGGCAATGTCATTTATCACTGAGTCAATAATGCAAGATAACATAATGAAAAGGGGATTTTGCTTTATTCCCTTAACTATAAATACAAATATGTAGCACTTTGCAGGATTACCACATGTGGTATGATATTAACTTAAAGACCTATCTTTAAGCCAAACTGTAAATAAGATAAACTGTGCTCTCTGGTCTCAAGTTTTAAACAGTCTCTCTTTGCTCTAAATTTACTGCTTTCAGGAACCATATAAGAGTGACTGCATATAATTTGTGATCATGTAATGAAAGACTCTATTGTGATATGTGTATTCAAAAAAAAAAAAACCCCACTGGAGTTAGTGCAGTTGTGGGAATTATAAAAAGCGCCTGTGTTGAAGATCAGTGCAGTAAGGCCAAGGCAGAGTCTCAGTCAAAGGCCTTTTCCTGAACAAAACAAGCAAATCACTGTCAGCTGTGGCTGGATTTATATATTATAACCAGTCAAGTGGGGGCGGGGGGCGTCTAAAATGTGAACACTGAAAACAAAAACTGATTTTATTCCGTCAGTGTCTGACCGCCCTGACTTGTGCTGAAACATGATGTGATGTGATGGACTTGGGCTTCCCTGATGGCAGCTTGTGTTGACTCCGGTTGTGCTGATCACGTCTCCACACCCAGATGCCATTCCTCTTTGGTGCCTAAGGTGTGTATGCTCACATTATCAGCAGGCAACTGGGTTGCAAAGATAAGATTGGAAGTGATTTCACTCTACATTCAAAGGTGAAAGAATGTATCCCTTTGATTGCTACTTGCTTGCAAAGTATAGTATGTTTCAGTTTCTGAAGAGTACCACTTAAACTAAATTATAGAGAGTGGTCAGAAAAGGATTCCGGGGAAACTTCATTACAGTTATAAAGAAATGGGGATTTCGCTTTTCTACTCCATTTTCTAAGAGGTGATACCTGCCTCGGGGGCTGACAATCCAGGTACTGAAAAGATTACAGATGATGAAATGATGCTCAGAGAGCCTAAGTGTCCGAGATTTCCAAGATGTAAACGAAGCAGTTGAACTCCAGAATGTTCTTAACCGAGATATCCATGGCCTGTATTGCACAGCAATCCAAGTAACCATGACATGCTACCTTGTATCAATGTCACATGGAAAACCAAACAGAGGTCCACTACCTACCATAGCAAAGGCTAGAGGAAACCCCCCGGCTGGATTCAGGGTGGTGAAGGGAGAGTAATTAGGTCAGGGAAGGGAGAGGTAGGCACAACAACAGACACACTGCATCTCTGCCCAGTTCTTGTCTCATTGCAACACTCAGAAGAAAGAGTTGAATAAAACACAGGCAATAATGAACACAGGCGAGGATGTGAAGAAAGAGGAACCCGTGTCGTATAGTGGGGATGTAAATGAGCACAACCACTGTGAAGAACAGTATGGAGGTTCCTCAAAAACCACAGATAGAACTACCATATGTTCCACCAATCCCACTGCTAGGTACATACTCAAAAGAAAGCAAATTAGTATATCAAAGACATACCTGCACTCCCATACTTAACTGCAGCACTATTCACAAGATTTGGAATCACCCTAAGTGTCCATTAATAGAGTAACAGATAAAGAAAATGTGGTACATAAACACAACAGAGTATTATTCAGCCATTAAAAAGAATAAGATCCTGTCATTTGCAACAATATGGATGGAAATGGAGGACATTACAGTAAGTGAAAAAAGACAGGCACAGAAAGACAAACTTCCATGTTCTCACTCAACTGTGGGAGCTAAAACTTAAAACAATTGAACTCATGCAGATAGAATCCACTGGCAGTTTCCAGAGGCTAGGAGGGAGAATGGGAATGGTTAACGGGTACAAAGATTAGTTAGAGACAATGATGAGATTTAGTATTTGATAGCACAACAGGGTGACTATAGTCAGCAATACTCTGTTTACATTTTAGAATAACTGAGAGAGTATGATTGGAATGTTCGTAACACAAGGACATAATGAACGCTTGAGGTGATGGATACTCTATTTCCCTGATGTGATTACTACATATTTTATACCTGTATCAAAACATCTCATGTACCCCATGAATATATATGCCTAATATGTACCCAGAAAAATTAAAAATAAAAAAGAGCTCAATGAAAATGAGAAGTCAATAGATTATTTCAACAGGTAGAAGTTCTGAAGCATTTTTCAAATTTCACAATGTTTAGAGTACTTAAAGCACTATATTTCTATTTTTTGTAACTTTGCTGAGTGTTTTCAAAAATTTTAGATATAATTTAAACTACATAATTTTATCATAAATCCAATTTGTACCATATTTTCTTTCTTTCTTTCTTTTTCTTTTTTTTTGAGACAGAGTCTCGCTCTTATTGCCCAGGCTGGAGTGCAGTGGCTCGATCTTGCTTCACCACAACCTCCGCCTCCTGGGTTCAAGCAGTTCTTCTGCCTCAGCCTCCCAAGCAGGTGGGATTACAGGCATGCTCCACCACGCCCAGCTAATTTTTGTATTTTTACTAGAGACGGGGTTTCTCCATGTTGGTCAGGCTGGTCTTGAACTCCCAACCTCAGGTGATCCACCGCCTCAGCCTCCCAAAGTGCTGGGATTATAGGCATGAGCCACCACGGCCGGCCCACCATATTTTGTTGCTGTTGTTCAGATGGAGTCTCGCTCTGTCGCCCAGGCTGGAATGCAGTGGTGTGATCTCGGCTCACTGCAAGCTCTGCCTCCCGGGTTCCCGCCATTCTCCTGCCTCAGCCTCCTGAGTAGCTGGGACTACAGGTGCCTGCCACCACGCCCGGCTAATTTTTTGTATTTTCAGTAGAGATGGGGTTTCACCGTGTTAGCCAGGATGGTCTCCTGACCTTGTGATCCGCCCGCCTTGGCCTCCCAAAGTGCTGGGATTACATGCGTGAGCCACCACACTCAGCCCCATATTCTATTCTTAAGGATTAAGGATTAAGTAACTCCACTCCACTCCTCCCTCCGCATCACTGCTTTGTTATTCAGTAATATTAATTTTTACCGAATGTAGACTAGAGAAAGAAGCTGAATAGCCCAGGCTGGACCCCATGGTCACAATGGGAAAGAACTTCATTAATGCTCTCACCAGGACTTCCAAGTCTCTGCTCGCTTAATTTTGACCACACCTACCGCGGCATCCAGGCCAGCTCCCAGGCACGCCAGCCTGCATTTTTCCATTTGAGTCAACTGAGATATGCAGATTCCCATCCATGTTTCCCCTCTTAATGACCTTATCTGCTGTGTGGATGGTTATCTGGGTTCAATCTAACCCCTGCCCTCACCCCTCGGTCCACTCCCATGGCCTCCGTCCTCCACTCCACTCCCAGCCACGGAACACTGCATCTCCTTCCTCCCGCGCTGATTTTCCCATCTTCCAGGTGATAGAAGCCTTTTGAGTTGCTCATGATTTCCTATCGGAAAAAACAATAACAAAATGTGCTTTCTCTTGCTGGGCTCAATAGCTGGTTGTTGCTTTTGTTTATCTATCAAACTTTTCTGAAAAGAAGGTTATATCCTTTTCTATTTTATGACTGCATATTTCTTAAACTGTTGAAATCTGGCATCTGACCACACCACTTCACTGCAAGTTTACTTTCAAACATTCACAATGACTTACTTCTTGCCACGTCTAGCTTAACCTCAGGCCTTATCTTCCTTGACTCTCTGTGGCATCTCATACTGCTAACTGGCCACCACCTCCGGTGATTCCTGGGACACTCTGTCATCCACATCTCTTCTTCTTCGTCTTCTTTTTTTTTTTTTTTTGCAAAATGAAAGCAAGTTTATTAAGAAAGTAAAGGAATAAAAAAAATGGCTACTCTATAGACAGAGCAGCCTGCATCTCTTTTTACATGCCTGTCTCCAGAACACTGGGTGCTTCCCAAGGCTTAACCGTGGGCACCTCTTCTCTTTCTGAAGTCTTTCTCTTGCTCACATCTCAGGTACTCAACTCATCATTTTACAGAAAGGACTCAACTCCCTATGCGGCTCTGATCTCTACATCCCTGCCTCCTATCTCCAAAGCAATGCTTCTCCAATAATCTGTGGTTATTTTTCCCCTTATATTTTCACAAAATATAATAAAAATAGATCACTAAAAAGAGAAAGAAAAAAACACAAAAATACATGCCCCTAATTTGTATCAGATTCAACATAGATATAATCAGGCAAACTACAGCATATAAATAAAGAAAAGTGGCCACGTACAGCAGCTCACACCTATAATCCCAGCATTTTGGGAGGCTGAGGCGGGTGGATCACGAGGTCAGGAGATCAAGACCATCCTGGCCAACATGGTGAAACCCCGTCCCTACCAAAATACAAAAAGTTAGCCAGGCATGGTGGCGCGTGCCTGTGATCCCAGCTACTCGGGAGGCTGAGGCAGGGGAATCACTTGAACCCAGGAGGCAGAGGTTGCAATGAGCCGAGATCACGCCACTGCACTCCAGCCTGGTGAAAGAGCAAGACTCGGTCTAAAAAAAAAAAAAAGAAAATAATATAAACATTTCTAAAAGAGTATCCTCTATTTCTGCACTTACTTCCTTGCAAACCAATTCCAGTCTGTGGGTAAGCACTGGTTGGTGGGCTACTCATCAAGGAGTACAGCTCTAGAGGCCTTGAGGGCACCCCACTGGTCTGCCACCATCCCCTCAACACACACCAGAAGTTTTGATTCATGTTGACTCCTCTCTTCTTTGCCACTCGACCCAATCCATGATCAACGTTTAAATTCTACTGCTTTAAATTCTTTTACCCAACCCTTCTCTGTATTGACTGCAACAACTGTGACCCAGCAGCAAAGACCACCCATTTGAACTATTACACAACCACCTTCTACATAAGTCTTCCTGTGTGGCCATCAGTGCTATTTTTGGATACTTCCCATTCTTTCTACCCAGCCCTCCCCACAAACATACAAGATTTCTTGAATGCCTGGAACTGGTTACTGACATGTGACTGCTCCAGTGCTGAGTTGCAAATGGAAGCATGCGTGTCCTTCTGGCCTAGCATTTAATCGCTGGTGCATAACCCTCCAGAGTGCTCTTCTCTCCCTCTCTTAAGGTAAACAAAATGTGACATGTTGGCTGCTCTATCAGCCTGGATCTCAGAATGACTGTGATGAGCAGAGTCCCCAGTTCAGCTGTGATGGAATAGCATGACAAAGAAATGCATCTTTTTTTTTTTTAGGCCACAAAGATTTTGGAGTTGTTTTTAATTACTGCTAACTTAATCTATTCTGACTTAGATAACCTGTCCCAAGTCTCTCCTCTCTATAGAACCATACCACTAAGAGTAAGATTCCTGAAGCACTAATTTAATGTCATGTCGTCCCTGCTTTTAGAAAAAGAAGGTGGGGCCGGGCATGGTGGCTCAAGCCTGTAATCCCAGCACTTTGGGAGGCCGAGGTGGGTGGATCACGAGGTCAGGAGATCGAGACCATCTGGCTAACATGGTGAAACCCCGTCTCTACTAAAAATAACAAAAAACATTAGCCGGGCGTGGTGGCGGGCGCCTGTAGTCCCAGCTACTCGGGAGGCTGAGGCAGGAGAATCACTTGAACCGGGAGGCAGAGGTTGCAGTGAGCAGAGATCACACCACTGCACTCCAGCCTGGGCAACAGAGCAAGACTCTGTCTCAAAAAAAAAAAAAAAAAAGGTGGGGGGGGAAAGGCCCTGAATGAATTTCCATGGTTTAAAGAAAAAATGCAAAATCCTTACCATTCAGAACTCTCACCAACATATTTTTTCAACCTTATCCTATCAGACCAACCTCCTATTACCTGAATTTGCCAGGCTTGTTTCCAGCCGCCACCCCACATCCACCCCGACCCAACAGAGAAACATTTTCTCTCTCTCTCTCTCTCTCTCCCCTCCCGCCACCTCCCCCTCTTTAAGGTAACAATCAATTCTATCCACTCTGTGAAACTTTCCTCAACAGCCCTATAACAGTTGATGCTTACTGAGTTCTTACTAAGCACCAGGCTTTGTGCTAGGCCCTTTCAATGTATTAACTCATTTAGTCTCCACCGTAACTCTGCTATGGGTACTACTGTTATTAACCTCATATTATAAATCAGGAAACTAAAACACAGGGATGACCCAGCTTGCTTACGGTTCCACAGTGCGTATCCAGCTTGCTTGCGGTTCCACAGTGCATAACTGATGAAGCGGATATGGACCCCACAGCCTTCTGAACCACTGCCCTCTACTGCTTCTAGGACATTCTCATCTCTCCTTTCTCTGAGCTCGCATTATACTGTACTGAACTTCCTGGCATGTGATCTGGTGTCCTGCATGGCTGGTCACTTTCATGTGTGCAGGCCTTATTTACTAAGCTAGACCGTAAACTCCAGGGGTGCAAGGAGCCACTTGACCATTCTTTCTATCACTCAATAAGAAAATGCTCCCAAAAGAACCACTTCTGTGATAAGCACAGTTCTGCTGGAAGGGGTATGCATTAATCATGTTTTTTATTTTCTATATTTTATGATGTTTTGACATGTCGGAGCCTTGTTAATCCCGGAGAAATTGCTCCTCCCAGGGCTAATTCCAAGAGATAGCAAAGAACTTGCCTGTGAGCCTTTCACAGGCAAATCAGCCAATCCACAGCCCACAACCGCCTCCTTATCTAACTCTCATGGCCCAAGCAATATCGCCACTGTCCTACATCACCCCACAGCCAGGTGCCACACAACCAGGACCACCCCCAGAGCCCTCCAAAAGTATTCAAACTAGCAAATCCTTCATCTACTTAGCCTGCTTGCCTTGCTTTTCCCACAGAAACCCCGATAAAGACTCCTGCCCATGCTTCCCCCAACTCTTTCTGCCTCCTGACCAATCCCAGAGCTTCCTCATATGGCCCTGTGAGGCATGAGGCACCCCCTCCTCTTGGGAACTATAATAATAAACTCTTCTTTCAAAAGCAGCTTGTTTCTGTGTCTGTCGTCTTGCCATACCTGATGAAAACAAATCTGAGGTACCTTTTAAAATAAGGCATCAACCTATCTAGAGGTCCTTGGCAATGCACACTCCACCCTCAAGATGGGGAGGGCTCTCGTGGTTCCTTCCTGATTTCCTCAGTCTCCACTAGTGGTAGAAAGGAGCGTTTTCAGGGAGAGAGCAACAGTCCATCCAACAGAATAGGTCTGGTGAACTTCACGCCTAGCCTAACAAGGATAGACGCCCAGTTTGGCTTCCAGTTGAATCTTAGTGGCTATTATTTAGCACCGGACTGGTAACTACAATTGTAAACACTCCAAATCTTTTTTTTTTTTTTTTTTTTGAAGTCTCACTCTAGTCCCCCAGGCTGAAATGCAATGGTGCGATCTGGGCTCACTGCAACCTCCACCTCCCGGGTTCAAGGGATTCTCCTGCCTCAGCCTCCCCAGTAGCTGGGATTACAGGCACCCACCACCATACCCAGCTAATTTTTGTATTTTTAGTAGAGATGGGGTTTCACCATGTTGGTCAGGCTGGTCTCAAACTCCTGATCTCAGGTGCTCTGCCCGTCTCGGCCTCCCAAAGTGCTGGGATTACAGGCGTGAGCAACCGCATCCAGCCAACACTCCAAATCTTTAAACTGCCCTAATCTTTAACCAAATCTTTAAATTGCCCTTTATTTTTCCATAAGGATCAGTAGGAAAATCCTTAACCCCAAAAGGATCTGAAGACAACCACCAGGACAACAGGGAAAGTTGGGAGCTAAGCAAAGTGTGGCCACGCGGCAGCCAGCCTTGGGAAATACAGAATTCCAGGAGATGGGTGGGTGGAGGCAGCTCTGAGAAGAGAGGAAGCCAAGATAAGCCCTGCAAGCTGCCTTCAGGAGGACGGCAGGAAGAACCTGGCCTGGACTTGAGACGCAGTTTCGGTTGAGTGGCCCAGGAGGTTTCCTGGCATTCTTGTTCCTAGACTGACCGGTATGAATTCATGCTTAATAGACACTTTCTGAATAGATACTTCAAACGTACAAAACTGAATGCAGTTTTATTATTCATGGGGATTTAGTTACAGTTCACTTTGTCCTTCTCATTAATTTAAAATATTTTTCTCTTGTCCTTTTCTATATCTCCTGTAGCATAGGTGGTAAAAACTGTTCACGTGCTCTGATGTTCTAGTGTTCCTGTGGAACAGCCACACATTTAACCATGTTCCTCTGAAAACCGCCGGAGAACTCCCGCTACACAAACACTTCATGTCAGAGGCCAGGAACAAGACAGCGACATATTCAGACAGCGGAAGGCCAGGAGAATCCTACTCACCCAAAACTTCCCCAGGGATTGTCCTGAGCAGGCAGCAGGAACCTAGAATGCCTTAAAGAAACCAGGTGAACTAGAGTCTTTCTCCTTTGGGAATTAAGTGAATTCAGAACTCCTCAATTCAGAAACCTTCGAGAAGGCCCTTGACCTTCAGACACTCGTATTAACAAGTAGCAACAGCACCAAACATCTATTGACTGCTTGCTATGAGGCAGGCTAGGTCCATGAAGAACATGATTGCATTACATCCTCACTACCCAGTGAGGTACGTACTGTCATCTCCATCTCACAGATGAGTAAATTGAAGCCCAGAGAAGTTACGATACTTTCCTGGGTTCACAAAGTTATGAGATGGCAGAGGTGAGATTTAAATTCCCCTGGTTTGGCTCCAGACCCTGAACTCTCAGCACTACACTCTGGTGCCTGAAGTCCAGTCCAAGCCTAGATCAAAAATGGCCACTTAAAGCACAGAGCAGTACATTCCATCCTAAGCTGAACCATAAGCTGAACCATAAGCTGAACCAGATAGGTAAAAGTGAAACAGGCCAGGGACTCCTTATATCCCCAACCAAATAGGGATATTCACCACAACCAGAGACCTCTCCCTCGCTCTTAAACACACCACATCTTGGCCGGGCGCGGTGGCTCAAGCCTGTAATCCCAGCACTTTGGGAGGCCGAGGTGGGCGGATCACGAGGTCAGGAGATGGAGACCATCCTGGCTAACACGGTGAAACCCCGTCTCCACTAAAAAATACAAAAAACTAGCCGGGCGAGGTGGCGGCGCCTGTAGTCCCAGCTACTTGGGAGGCTGAGGCAGGAGAATGGCGGGAACCCGGGAGGCGGAGCTTGCAGTGAGCTGAGATCCGACCACTGCACTCCAGCCTGGGCGGCAGAGCGAGACTCCGCCTCAAAAAAAAAACACACCACATCTTGTCACTTATTGGCAAGGCAAGTTATACTATATTGCAGGTCTTATATTTTAAGAAGTGACTAAACTTTACACATTATACCAAATGGAAGATATATTTTAATCCTGATCTAATAAAACTTGGCTATATAAAATTGTATAATATCGGCGGGGCGCGGTGGCTCACGCCTGTAATCCCAGCACTTTGGGAGGCTGAGATGGGTGGATCATGAGGTCACGAGATCGAGACCATCCTGGCTAACACGGTGACACCCCGTCTCTACTAAAAAATACAAAAAACTAGCCGGGCGAGGTGGCGGCGCCTGTAGTCCCAGCTACTCGGGAGGCGGAGGCAGGAGAATGGTGTGAACCCGGGAGGCGGAGCTTGCAGTGAGCTGAGATCCGGCCACTGCGCTCCAGCCTGGATGACAGAGCGAGACTCCATCTCAATAAAAAAAAAAAAAAATTGTATAGTATCAAACAGCACTTTACACATTTACACACTGTTAAGGCTAAAATAATGCATTAACGTTGATGCAATCATTTAACATTCCATATATTCTGAACAGGCAAAATACAATCCAGAAACCATTCTGTTTTTTTTTTTTTTTTTTTTTTCGAGACGGAGTCTCGCTCTGTCGCCCGGGCTGGAGTGCAGTGGCCGGATCTTAGCTCACTGCAAGCTCTGCCTCCCGGGTTCACGCCATTCTCCTGCCTCAGCCTCCCGAGTAGCTGGGACTACAGGCGCCGCCACCTCGCCCGGCTAGTTTTTTGTATTTTTTAGTAGAGACGGGGTTTCACCGTGTTAGCCAGGATGGTCTCGATCTCCTGACCTCGTGATCCGCCCGTCTCGGCCTCCCAAAGTGCTGGGATTACAGGCTTGAGCCACCGCGCCCGGCCCAGAAACCATTCTTAACATCAGACTCTAGACTAGATATTCTAGGAATTGAAAGATAGTGGAAAGGTACGTAAGAATGAAAAATTGGGCTGGGCACAGTGGCTCACACCTGTAATCCCAGCACTCTGGGAGGCCAAGGCCGGAGAACTGCTTGAGGTCAGGAGTCTGAAACCAGTCTGGTCAATATAGCAAGACCCTATCTCTACAAAAGAAAAATTTAAAAATTAATCGGGCATGGTGGCATGTGCTTGTACTCCCAGCTACTCAGGAGGCTGAGGCAAAGGATCGCTTGAACCCAGGAGTTTGAACCTGCACTCCAGCCCGGAGGGCAGAGCAAGACTTTGTCTCAAAAAAAAAAAAGAAGAAGAAGAAGAAAGAAACATTACAAAAAATCTCCGTGTTTTTTGCCTACTTACAACCCAACAAAATTAACAGCCTTGTTGACATACTCTTTCACTTCAAATACTACCCAAAGGAAGAATAAGATTTCTCTAGACAAGCTCTGAACGGCTGGCAGGGCTGTCACTGCCTGAGTATTCTCTTTAACAACTGAACAGCCTCCATTCTTTCACCCAATTCTCACATGACACAGTTTCTAAACCCTTCATCACCCTAGCCACATGCAAGTTCAGTCACTGTCCCCACTGCAGAATGGTGGGCCCAGATTCTGAGTACCACGGTTGAAATAAGGTATGAGGAGAGCAGAAGTGAAAAGGACAGACCTTAACTCCATGAAGTGCTTTGCGCACTGTGGATCCAAGATAAGTACTATTAAACACTTTTATGGATATCATTCAATTAATGTAGCCTTTAAAAATAAAAATAATTGATTAAATGTTTAAAGATGAAGGTGGTATCAGACCACCCAGTGATTTTTGTCATGCTGGGATAAAAATTCACAAAACATTTTAAACTCTATCAGAACTAATATAATTTATTACTGTCCATAAATATTTATATGCTAGAAAGAGGATCTAGATTAATAGAGTTGCGTTACAGGGTTCAGTAGAGTAAAAATGAAGAGATTGGAAAAGAAAATGTAGACGAAAATATCAGCTTTTTCAGTAAGAGTTCCTCCTCCAGAAACGTGGAAGAATACTTTTTTTTTTTCTTTTCTGAGACGGAGTCTCGCTCTGCCGCCCAGGCTGGAGTGAGTGGTGCAATCTCAGCTCACTGCAAGCTCCGCCTACCGGATTCACGCCATTCTCCTGCCTCAGCCTCCCCAGTAGCTGGGACAACAGGCGCCGCCACCTCGCCCGGCTAGTTTTTTGTATTTTTAGTAGAGACGGGGTTTCACCGTGTTAGCCAGGATGGTCTCGATCTCCTGACCTCGTGATCCGCCCGCCTCACCTCCCAAACTGCTGGGATTACAGGGCTCAGCCACTGCGCCCGGCCGAAGAATACCATTTTTAATAGAAACTATTTTTGAAATATAGTCCTTAAGTCATGTAAAAAGATTTCCTTTTTCAATATCAAATGTTCTGCTATGGAGAAAAAGTAGCTGCTCTAGCTCTTATAAGAATATATTTCACTACCCAAAGAAATTACAGATACAGACTCCTCAAATCCATGAACAGAAGGGACTCTAAATCCAGTTCCCACTTCCCATAGGAATCCAAGACACTCTACAGAACTATCCAGTGACTATTTGAAAAGGCCTAGATATAGCTTAATATTGTTTTAAAAACATACACATAGCAAAACAACCAAATGACCATCAACTGATGAATGGATCAACAAAATGTCCATCCACACAGTGGAATATTATTCAGCCATAAAAAGGAAGTACCAATACATGCCACAACCTGGATGAACTTTGAGAACACCATGAGACGTGGAAGAAGGAAGATATGAAAGGCCACATATTCTGTGATTACATTTACATGAAATGTCCAGAACAGGCAAATCTATAGGGACAGAAAGTAGTTGCCAAGGACTGGGATAAAGAGAGAATGAGGAGTCACTGCCAATCAGTACAGGGATTTCTTGAGGAATGATGGAAATATCCTAAAATTATACAGGGTGATGGTTGCACAATTCTGTAAATATACTAAAAATCAATAAATTATATCCTTTCAAAGAGTGAATTTTATGGCATGTGAATTATATCTCAAAAAGCTGTTACTTTAAAATCACTCTCCTTGGAAATTTACCACAGTGTTTCTCAGAATATAGTCTGAGAACCACAAGTCCAATAAACAACATTGGGGATAGGGGTGGGCTGGTGTGAGCGGTGCCTGTTAAAAACGCAGCTTCTTGGACATGCAAGGATAGCAGCCAATAATCTACGTTTTCTGCAGGATATCAAGATAATTTTCATGTATCTAGTGTCTCTGAACCAACGTGCTACTAAACCAACTCTGGCCATCACAAAACCATGAAAACAAAATTTCACTGGTCAATGCAAATATAAATATTAATACAATCAAGGAATAGATATTTAAAATGAAAAAGGAGGCAAGGTGAAGAGCACTCTTGTATTATATAATTTGGCAGAATTTAGATTCCAGGGTGAATTGTAGCCACGAATGGGGGTATTCTCCACCTACAAGAACAATGTTGCACGTAACTGGTGTCTGTAACTGAAGCAGTCTTTTCTATCCTTCAAACTTGAAATGGTATTCTCTATAGGAGGAAAGCCATCCCTAGGTAAACACCGAAAGACGTTCTAACATAATGAAATTTTCACTCATTCTTTCCCAGTATTTTCACTTTGCCACTACAATTAGGTTGAATTGGCTAGGCCAGTGGTTCTCAAATTTGAGTGCACACTTAGAACTTCCTGAAGAACTTGTTAAAACACAGACTACTGAGCTCTGAGAATCTGCATTTCTAACAAGTTCCAATATTAATACTAATGGTTCAGAGACCAAACTTTGAGAACTGGCTTAATCTAACTCTGGTCTCCTCCCAGCCAGCACTATTTAAAGTCCACTGTAGAGTTCAATGATGCTAAAAACGGCTGCATCTGGCAAATTCTCCAGCCACTTACGGCAGGGCTTCCTGTGGGACTCTTGCTGTTAAGTATATTGAGGAAAATCTCATTACTGAAAACTTGTATATGGGTGATAAGCAGGCCTTTTCTTGGCAACTCCAAGTATAAGCATGTTTCCTTATCCCTCCTGCAATTCCTGGCCTCCGTCTGACCTTACAACCCCCCACTTCCTACCCTGCACCGACCATCTTTCTGTCCTTCTCTACAGTAGGAACTATACTCCCTACAACAGGAAAACTGTAGGAAGGGCAAGAGGTCCCTCTGTTCCTGTCTTAGGCAACTACACTTCCTTCAGCCAGAAAGCAAGACAAGCTCCTCCACCCTAGGATTTATTTGTGATCATGTCACAGGGCTACAGCTGTGCAGATGAACTCAGCAGGGAGCACTGTATCTAGGGGCAAAACAAGTCCAAGTATAAACTCAGAGGATTGCCAAGGCCAGCAAATTAATCAATCAATAAAAATAAATAAATAAGAAGCATTCAGATCTCAATATTTACATCTAGTTCTTTATGGAAATAAATACAGAACACAGATTTCTCCATTCAGAGGTAGATCCAGAATGTATACACTGCAAATGTACAAATTCTCTCTAAATGGTTTTGAATCCACCTCATCAAGGTTTAAAATATGCTCCCAGCACCAGATTCTACATGGTAAACTGAACATGTATTCAGTTCATCCTTGCCAAGACAAAAGATTTCAACAAATTCCTGGAAATTGAAAAACATTTGGGATTAAGGTAAGAAAATGCAATTGTTATAGCTTAAATATCTTTAGATCTTCGGGAGCTCAATCATCTTTTAAATGTAAACAGGCAACTGACACTTCATTTGTAGGTCATATTGAAATGAATTAGGAAGTTTTAAAGGTAAGGTTCAACAGTTTATTTTCCTTTGAGATTCCATTTCTTATAAAGGCTAAGATATATACGCCGAAGAAAAAAGTGTAAACCTGGAGAACAAATACAGAACTACACCAATACAGAAGGAACCTAAGGACATGTTTAAAGTGCTTGCCATAAGCTGGTTAAATGTTGCAAATACTGCATAACATTACGATTCGCCATGTGGTATAAAAAATATGAATTTCGAAAACCATTATAAGAAAATGACTAGGTCAGATGCAGTGGCCCACACTTGTAATCCCTACACTTTGAAAGTCAAGGCAGGTGGATCACTGGAGCCCAGGAGTTCAAGATCAGCCTGAGCAACACGGCGAACCGTCATCCCTACAGAAAACACATAACATTAGCTGAGCATGGTGGTGCACACTCGTAGTCCCAGACACCCAGGAGGCTGAGGCAGGAGTGGAGCCTGCACTGAGTTGTGATCCTGCCACCGCACTCCAGCCTGGCCAATAGAGTGAGACATTGTCTCAAAAAAAAAAAAAGAAAAGAAAATGACTAAACAGCATATACAGTAACCATGATATTTCTAGAACCTGAAATACTCTCTTATTAGGAAAGATGTTATGCCATGTTCCAAAACAAAAAGATTTGTTATAAACTAATAGTCAAAGTCCTTGGGCATCCACTTGCTCAAATATGACCACTGAAGGATCTTGATTTGGCCAAGATTGCAGACAGCACAGAGACTGCTGCAGACAGCACACAGACAGTTCTGTGCTATCTGCCACTAGAGAGCAACTGCCAGAATGCAATGCTGCTGCCCTTTAAAGTGTTAAGTTCTTTGATAAAACATAGTCTTCTGTCATGCTTTTGGGTTTATATTCTGTATTTAGTATAAATGTCCATTTTCATGGTCTGGAGAGAACAACCCATTTCTCTTTTGATGTGCCAGCTCCTAAACACCAAAACAAATCAGGTCCGTATGCAATCCTGGTCATCACTCTTTCTTGAGGTAATATCTTTTTCTTAGAAACCTTCATATTTAAGTATGAAGTGAATAAGGTAATAAAACACCATTATTAAACACCAATAGGGAATTTACTGCCTATCATAGGAAATTCCTTGGTAGAAGCCACGTCTCACACCCTATCAAATAGATCAGATTCAGATTCATGAAAAATCTGTATGAGAATCACGTTAAAACTCCAAGCCTTTTGTGTTTGTTTGTTTGTTTGCAGTCTTGCTCTGTCACCCTGGCTGGAGTGCAGTGGCTCCACCTTGGCTCACTGCAACCTCCGCCTCCCGGGTTCACGCCATTCTCCTGCCTCAGCCTCCCAAGTAGCTGGGACTACAGGCGCCGCCACCACGCCCGGCTAATTTTTTGTATTTTTAGTAGAGACGGGGTTTCACCGTGTTAACCAGGATGGTCTCGATCTCCTGACTTCGTGATCCGCCCGCCTCGACCTCCCAAAGGGGTTATGTTACTTCTTTTGAGGGCTACCTTCGCAAGGCTAATTGTCATCATTGCACTAAAACCCAAAAGAAATCCAGGTACAAGAGGCATTTTATGCAATGCTATTAACTGTTCCATGCATCTCAACAGCAGATTGGATCCTAAGTGGATCTTTTATTATCACAATAGATGATCACATTACTGTGCCACCTCCTCCCCGCCCACGCATGCGTGAATGAACACAACTCCAGACTAACAGGATGAATGTTCTATAGGACACCAATAACTCAAAATTTGGTGCTCTCAGTAAAGATACTCCGGGGGAAGAAGAAGCGGATGGGTTTCACTGCAAGTGGATATGAATCGAATTGGAAACTGTTCTGCCAGCTTAAGACTGGAGATGAGCCCTGTGGGGCTGGAAGCCGAGACCGGCAGGTGACCGAGGGCCTGGAGGGAAGAGACGAAGGAGGAGGCACCCAGAGGCTGAGAACGGTCTGTGCCGCAGGGGAGGAGACAGCCAGAGCCCGTGGCCACCTCTACAGCTGAGGTGGTGAGATGTGACCGCTCCGCCCAGTCCCCAGGATGGGTTTCAGCCCCAGGAGTCTGGGAGAACTGAGGAAGGGATGCGGGTCCTCGCTGGTCGAGCAAAAGTGAGGGTAAGGGAGGGTTCCCCGTCGCCTTCAGAATGGAATGGTGCTGTCCCCGCCGCCATCCCGACGCCGGCGGAGAGGAAGGCAAGGACCCAACAGGGAGCGAACAGGTTACCTGTCTCAGCCGCGTCCCACGGGTCACCACTTCCGCAGACTCGGGGTTACTACGGGCTACCCGGGCACGCGCCGGGTGACGTCATCGACACGCGCCCGGGGCCGCATTCGGCCTGGCCCGCCTTCCGCTAAGCCCGCCCCCTTCGGATGAGGGGGCGGGACCGCCCGAGGGAGATCTGCGCAGGCGCGGAGCTGCCGCCGCTGTAGGAGGGCGCGAGCAGCTTGGCTTACGGGGCTTGTGGAGTTGCCGCGGTAGCCTCCTATTCCTGATTGCAAAATCTTTATGACACTTAAGAAAAAAATCACCAGCCTAGACAACCTGGGGAGCCCCGTCTCTACAAAAAAATTAAAAAATTAGCCGAGTGTGGTGGCGCGCACCCGTGGTCCCAGCTACTCTGGAGGCTGAGGCAGGATTGCTTAGGCCCAGGAGTTCCAGGCTGGAGTGAGCTATGAACGTGCCGCTGCACTCCAGCCTGGGCCACAGAGCAAGACCCTGTTTCAAATAAAATAAAAGAAGTTACCGAAATACAGATGTGCAATTTTTATTCCTTAGCCTAGTCTCATCTCTGCTGCGTGTGACTACTGTTCACATATTAATTCCACCACAATTTAAGTTCCTCCTGTGTGGCAGGAAAGCGCCCTTAACAGAAGCTGGGGAAACAACCAGGAGCAAGACAGATGCTGTGCCTACCCTCCTGAGGATTACTTTCTAGTTGAGAAAGGAGATATTAAGTGGAGAAGGAAAATAAGTTGCTGAGAAATTAGAGGAAGACAGGTGACCTTTTGATTTGAAATGTCAAGAAAGTGCCCTCTGAAGAGGTTCAGTAAACTGAGAAGAAGCCAGCTCTGTGGAGATATCAGGAAAGAACAGCCAACAGAAGGATCGACATGTGAGCAAGCAACAGGGAAGGAGAAGAATGTGGCGCCTTTAAGAAAGTGAGAAAGTGGGTCATGGGGAACACGGAGGAGGAGATCAACAAGGCCAGGAGAGTCCCCATCATGCACAGACTCTCTGGGACCCTGTGAGGGATACGGAGTTTATTCCAAGTGTAATGGGAAATTAGTGAAGAGTTTTCAACACGTGAGTGACAGGATCTCGTTTCGTAACATCACCCTGCTTGCTGCTGTGTATACATGGAACTTTTGAGAAACAATTTGAAAGGATGCAAAGAGAAGAGTTGCTTTTGCAATGAGCAGGTAAGAAATGATAGAGATGGACAAATTTCAGGAATAATTCTGAGGTAGATGTGACAGACTTGGGGATGAGTTTAGATAAGGGAGATAAGGAAAAGTGTGAAAAATGGTTCTTAAATTTGGGACCTAAGCAAATAGCTGGATCATATAGCTAAAACAAGGTTTGTTTGTCCTCCGTTCAAACCTGATTCCTTTGCTTCTTTGTTTCCAAGTCAGTCCTCTAGGTTCTCTCACCTCTCTGTCATTCCTCAGTTTCTATCACCGGCCTCCACTTTCCCTTTTCCTGAGCTCTTTTTTCCCGTGGCTTTCTTATGCTACATCAGAGGCTGCAGACCCCAAAGCCTACAGCAGCTGGGCAGTTAACACAAAGGAGTGAAGCCCAGGGATAGAGACTGTGGTGATCTGGAGCTCATGGTCCCTACCACAGCTCTGTTGATTTTTGGCAACAAGGAATGCTCATCCAGTGATGTCAGATCCTCTCTTTAAAAGACAATCAAGGGCCAGGTGCGGTGACTCACGCCTGTAATCCTAGCACTTTGGGAGGCGGAGGCAGGTGGATCACCTAAGGTCAGGAGTTCAAGACCACCCTGGCCAACATGGTGAAACCCTGTCTCTACTAAAAATACAAAAATTAGCTGAACGTGGTGGCGCACGCCTGTAATCCCAGCTATTTGGGAGGCTAAGGCAGGAGAATCGTTTGAACACAGAGGTGAAGCTTGCAGTGAGCTGAGATCGTGCCATTGCATTCCAGCCTGGGCGACAGGGCAAGACTCTATCTCAAAAAAAAAAAAAAAAATCGTATTGAATGTCATGTGTCTCAAAAATTCATATGTTGGAGTGCTGACACACAGTACTTCAGAATGTGAACTTGTGA
>NW_012120932.1:7030489-7034322 GCF_000951035.1 Colobus angolensis palliatus
AAAAAAAAAAAAAAAAATCGTATTGAAATATCCAGATTCCACTTAAACATCCAGCTAGCATTTAAAAACCTGAACTCATCCTCTATTCCCACCCCCAAACCTGACCTACTCTTGTATTTTTGTCTGAGTTAATAGCATCAGTATCCACGCAGTCACCCAATCCTGAAATCCAGGATCATCCTGGACTTGTCCCTCTTTGTCATCCCACAGTCCAATCAGTATTTATCACACCTGCTCATCACCTCCATCCTTAGTAACTCTTGCACTTGCCCAAGGCTTCGTCTTTCTTGGGGAACCTCAGTCTTCTCGCTTATAAAATGAGAAGATTGAACTAGATGATTCCTACAATGTATTCATTTCTGTCTTTATAGCCACCAAACATGTCAGAATAGTTGCCTGGAATTTGGGGTTTTATCTCATTGGGTTTTTGGTGGTGTTATTTTGCCTGGCTATTGTAATGCCAAGGATATTGTGACCAGGTTGACAGGGAAAACTGGACTTCATAGAAATAAATACAAAATGAAATTAACAGTGGCCAAAACTGAGCACAATTTAATTATAAAATTAAAACTGACTGAACAATAACTGCTGATTGGTAACATTGAAAACTGGAAAAATTGAGAAAAACAGACACGGTAAAACTTGTCACTTATTTAAAACTGATGAAAAAATCAATCAAATTTTTTGGACGAGATTTAGATCTACAAAGTTTGAGCAGAAAAACCATTGGTCTTGGTTAATTAACCACAAAAGAAAACTCATAATGTCAG
This sequence comes from Colobus angolensis palliatus, assembly GCF_000951035.1. NCBI lineage: Eukaryota > Metazoa > Chordata > Mammalia > Primates > Cercopithecidae > Colobus > Colobus angolensis. Next base: position 7,031,260 of record NW_012120932.1, read on the forward strand.
AAACTCTAATGACTATAATTTGTCATGAAGACGAAAAATAATGCTAAATTGTAACTTCAATGGGAAGCTTACATGTAAAAGAACTGGAAATGATTCCAGTGAAAATAATTCCAGTAAAGTAGAAAAATGAGAAACAGTTATATAAATGTTACATAACAGTTTGTATGTAATATAAAATTTAAAACATAAAATATTAAAATGAGTTTTTTATAAATTTACAAAATGAAATTTGCTCCAGGACGTGCTTTTATTGATGCAAATCATTGATGCAAATATAATTTTGATTTAAATGTTTGTGTTCATATATACAAAATCAGCACCTCACGGAGTCAAAGTGACATGAGTCAACATCTTGTATTCACATTTGGTTACTCCTGAGAATACTAAGTGTTCCACTTGCAAAACTTATATTGATGAGTATTCATGTCACAAGCAGAGATATACCTCTAAGGTCTGTTCTTAGGGATATGTACTCCCTAGTGGATATGATTCTCATTAATGGGCTGAGATACGATTCTCATTAATGATGTTTTTTCCCTCTGATGCTGTCAGCTCCATGAAATCTACTCATATCCTCATTGAGATTTAGTGCATTGGATTAAAGTTCAAAAGAATTTCTGACAGAATTAGCTCAGATGAACTAAGTTCAACAGAGGAGAGGATGACAGAGATTGCTGGCTGGTCCTCAATATCCAGTTGTTGTTGTTTTGCTATTATTGTTTCATAATACTAGAACCTTCACATTCCAGGCAATAGAATATCTTTATCTAACTCTAACATGGCCACCCAGAAGACCAGAAGAAAGACAACATTTTTCAGCCTCCCTTTCAGCTAGCTGTGGCCCTGTGACTGCACTGGGTAACGGCTGTAAGAGAAAGTATCATGTAGCAAGGTGTGGCAACCATCCTTACCAAACAGATAAGACAAAAGTTTGTCTTCTTTTCTTTCCATCTCCCTTCTTTTTGATTGAAATGCAGATGCATTGGCTTATCTAAGTAGCCATTTTAGATCATAATTCAACCCTCAGATCATGGGAGGAAAGCAGCAAGATAGAAAGAGTTGGGTCCCTGAGGACTTTGTGGACAGAGCTACCACATAAGTTGCACGTTAAGCAAGATAAATAAGCTGCTCTTTCATTTAAGTCACTTTATTTTGGGTGTGTGTCTTCCACCAAATCTAATTCTAACTGAATCTAACTGAGGACTAGAAGTCAAAAGAAGAATATACAGTAAAGACATTTGCAAATTTCACCCAGACTGAAACTGTCTTTGCAAAGATTATGACAGTGGAAGAAATCTAGCATGGTTGACTCCATCTTGCTTCCAGCCTTAAAGGCTGGCTGTCTTCGCGCACTCCTGGGTGTAGGCCAAGCTAACCATGGGAGGAATTCATAGTTTAGCTTTGAAGCAAAGATGGTAACAGTCCCTCAAAGTCCTCAGCCTTCCAAAGTGCTGAGATTACAGCCGTGAGCCACCGCGCCCCACCACATCATAATTATTTTTGACTCTGCCACTATCTATATGACTCTAGCAACTCACTCGACTTCTCTGAGCTTACATTTTTCTCATGTGTAATGAGAGACTGTCTCTAAATGATTTTATGGAGTGTGGGAGGGTTGAAAATTTCAAATTTCTACTCTTATAACTACTCCTATATACAAAACATAGTTGCATAAGCCTTTAAGCTCTTAGAAGAATGTCCTTAAGGATAAGGAAATTTGTCTAAAGCCTGTCTGCCAGGTTTCTGACTCACTTAAATGTCACGATAGTCTGGCCACATGATACGGTCTGGCTCCGTATTCCCACCCAGATCTCATCTCAGATTGTAATCGCCACGTGTGGAGGGAGGGGGGTGACTGGCAGAGCAGCATGGAGGGAAACCGCCCCCCGTGCTGATCGTGAATGAGTTCTCACGAGATCTGCTGGTTTTATGAGCGTTTGACAGTTCCTGCTTCACAGGTTCTCTTTCCTGCTGAGTTGTGAAGAAGGTGCCTGCTTCCTCTTGCACGTGATTGTTAAGTTTCCTGAGGCCTCCCCAGCCCTGCAGAACTGTGAGTCAATTACACCTCCTTCCTTTATAAATTACCCAGTCTCGAGTATTTCTTTATAGCAGTGTGAAAATGGGCTAATACCCCACATGTCATACCAAAGGGAGTGAGCCTGTTCAAACCTCACTTTGGTTTGCATGTCATTATCTCCTACAATAGGAACTGTTGCAAAAAAAACTTCTCTCCAAAACTCACTGTGGGTTGATGAGAGACAAGTGGGATGAATGTGTCAAAACAGAAATGCAGGATTTGAAATATTTGCAAGTTTCTGGGAGAAAAATCCTACTAGAGTTGGATGGGCGGTAAATGAAAGTCGAATACAGCCATGAGCTACAAGTCATCTCAGTGACTTGGTAAAAACAGGTTGGAGAGATTACTGTAGGTTTTATATATAGCCATACAGCAGTTTGGGCTACAGGTTCTATCACTGTGGAGAGTATTGGTGGCTGATGCAAGAAGTAAACAAGGAGAAAAACCTGGCTCAAAGGGACCGAGTCATTTCCAAGGGCACTGAGACTGAAAATGATGTTCTTTTTACTAAAAAGTAAAAAAAAATAGACATAAGGAGATGTCAACGTATTATTGCCAAAGAGGATGGAATGTCATGATTCCTAGGAAGAAAGAAAGTGGTATTCACAATGAAATCTTTGTTTATACTTGGGAAGGAGGCAACAACAATTTTCAGAGGATTCTAATGAAATTAAACACCAGTAGGCCGGGCGCCGTGGCTCAGGCCTGGAATCCCAGCACTTTGGGAGGCCGAGGTGGGCGGATCACAAGGTCAAGAGATGAAGCCCATCCTGGCCAACATGGTGAAACCCCGTCTCTACTAAAAATACAAAAATTAGCTGGGCGTGGTGGCACATGTCTGTAGTCCCAGCTACTCAGGAGACTGAGGCGGGAGAATCGCTTGAACCCAGCAGGCGGAGGTTGCAGTGAGCTGAGATTGTGCCACTGCACTCCAGCCTGAGTGACAGAGCGAGACTCCATCTCAAAAGAAAAAAAAAAGAAAAGAA
>NW_012120932.1:7034372-7036049 GCF_000951035.1 Colobus angolensis palliatus
CTGTAGTCCCAGCTACTCAGGAGACTGAGGCGGGAGAATCGCTTGAACCCAGCAGGCGGAGGTTGCAGTGAGCTGGGATCACGCCACTGTACTCCAGCCTGGCGACAGAGTGAGACTCCGTCTCAAAAATAAAAAAAGAAAGTAAACACTAGAGTGGTTCAGCCGTGGGTGGCACAAAGCCTCTGGCTTCCAGGAAAAAGAATCTAGTCCCTTTACCCCAATCTCTGGTCTATCTTTTCTTCTCTAACACTAGTGAGCTTTGTGAGAATGAGTGTGTGTAAGATTTAGCATTAACATATTCTTGCTAATTACATGTGTATCATTACATTTTTTTTTTTTCCAGCAACTTTGAGTGCTGCTATGTATTAGGTATATTTCTGGGCTCTGGGGACACAAAGATGAAAAAAATGTGTCCCTGACATCAAAAAACTCCAGTCTACTGAGGAAATAAAAGTAGTTTATTACATTAGCAATCAGAGCCCTAGACTTTGCCCTATATAAGTACCAAATAGCAAAGCTAGGACGGCAAGAAGAGAAAAAGCAACCAAGAAATGGAGATAAAACTGGGGAGGGGAGATGGATGTTGAGAAACCAAGAAGGCTGGAAACAAAGTAGAGTGGTTGAGGTCAAAGGGAGATAAATGGCCTGGGGTATCCCTAGGATAGTCTTTCTGGTGGGCAGAATGGGAGAGGGAAATGTGGATTGGCCAGCTTCAGACTAACATGGAACAGCTTCGACACTGGGCACTGCCTTGCCTCTTGAAGGTGCTCAGTGCATATTTATCTATTCATTGAAAGAATGGGCAAATGAAACGTGAGACTCGGTCAGTCGCGGTGGCTCACGCATGTAATTCCAGCACTTTGGGAGGCCCATGCAAGTGGATCACCTGAGGTCAGGAGTTCAAGACCAGCCAGGCCAACATGGTGAAACCCTGTCTCTACTGAAAATACAAAAGAATCAACCGGGCGTGGTGACATGTGCCTGTAGTCCCAGCTACTCAGGAGGCTGAGGCAGGAGAATCACTTAAACCCAGGAGTTGGAGGTTGCAGTAAGCCAAGATCATGCCACTGCATGCCATCCTGGGGAACAGAGCGAGAATCCATCTCAAAAAAGAAGAAGGAGAAGGAGAAGGAGACTCCTGTATGACTTCTGTTCTCATGTTCTTAGGAGACAGAAAAGCAGACACATGAAAAGAAAAATGTTTCCCACGGGTGGAACTAATGGGAAGCTTATTCTATCTAAACCTAGACATTGAGCCAGTACAGAACAGTATAATTTTTCACCCAAACACAAACCCAACAGCATAGCTTTGGGAAGACCCAAGCAAAACTGTCTTTGGTGGGCCCCTTCACAAGGGACTGAGTCCCAGCAACACGGGCACTTACCTTATAGGAGGAATCCTCCTGGATATACTTGTGCAAATGAAAGCACGTTGTCCTGACCACCAGTGGCAGTGTTGGAAACAGACAGGATTGGGGTACATTTGCCCGCTAGAAGCCCAGTGATTTCACAAACGGTAGCAAAAACTTGCTGTTTGTCCCAACCTAGAGAGACATTACTCCTAAGAACCTGTGGGATTCATCTGGACTGAGGCTTTTCAAAAGTCACTGAACTTTTCTAATTCCATCACTGCCAGTAACAGCAATGTTTTGTTTTGTTTTGTTTTGTTTTGTTTTG
>NW_012120932.1:7037549-7039627 GCF_000951035.1 Colobus angolensis palliatus
ATCTCCTGACCTCGTGATCCGCCCGTCTCGGCCTCCCAAAGTGCTGGGATTACAGGCTTGAGCCACCGCGCCTCGCCTGGGTTTCTTTTAAATCATTAAAACCTAATTTGAGAGGAAAGCATCCTTTATTCTCAAGAAATGAAAAGATAGAATTAGTCGAGGAGAATGATAAGCATCCCCTCTTTCTGTATTTACCTCTAGCCTTTTCGGAGGAAGGAGCCTCTGATAAAGTTGCGTGTGCGATGCGATGAACCTTCCCCAACATTCTCATCACCAGTGTTTGTATCTTTTTAAAAATCGTGTAGCTCCTTATTGCCAACTGAGTTTTAGAGAGCGGGAGTCTCACTGTGAAGTCACCCTGGAGAGGCTCTTGGGAGATTCTTTTGAACACAGAAAAAAAAACAACCATTTATGTGTTTCTCCAGAATGTCTCCAGTTTTCCATCAGTGCTTTTGGTTTTTGTTCAGAGAACTTGTTAGTACAGTTCTGTATTTTCTTTTGAATGAATTCAAAGAAGAGCAGACATTACTAAATCATTTCATTGATGGAAATGTACCCAGAAAAGGCGTGTGGCCGAAGAGCCAGTGACCATGACATCTTTGAGGAGAAGTAACATCTGTAAAGAGAATACACATGTAAGAGGAATTTCAAGCATTAAACAATGTCTTCCTACATGAATAATGAATGAATAAGGATACGATTATGGAACTACTTTTGATGCAATAATTAAGGCAGAATAAATGGTTTCTTCCTCATGCTGTAGAAGTGAATAAGGAGTTGTCTTCCTTCCCCTTCCAAAGAAGTCTTCATGTTCTGTGTGCTTGTTCCCTAGCCTAGGGATGGATTTTGTGTTGAAAAGCTAAAATGTAAGGCAGCTGGAAATCAGCTCTCTACCATCCAACAAGGAGAATGGATGATGGGAGGATGGGAGTAGTAATGGGGTCGAGGCGTAGCCGGCCAAGCAGGGAGAGCAGTGGAAACCTTATCCTACAGGGGGGCGATGACAGCAGTGGAAGGTCAGATCAGCCTGTGGAAATGAAGGCTGAGGAGCATTCCAAGAGGGATAACGTATGCAAAGATCCTGTGGCCTATAGATGCATGGTACATACAAAGAACTTACATAAGAGAGAAGGAGCAAAGCAGGACAGAAGGTTTGCAGGACCAGGCTCTACAGAGTCTGTTAGCTGGTGTTAAAGATGCTGGTCTTTTTCTTGAGAACAATGAGTTTGAAGCAGGAGAATGAGACAATCCTCTTTGCCTCACAGGCATTTTAGCTTTATAAATTATGGATTATGATTTATGCTGTATACAGCAATTCAATAAAGAGGGTACAAAGCAGCCTCATGGAAAGAGCTTGGAGGAAGCTCAGCAGCCCTATCATCGTTGTCAGTCACCCCAAATGAGCATACATTCTTTCCCCAGACGAAAACAGCAGTGCAGCTATTGTGGAAACGCAGCTTCTGCACAAGCCCTGAAGCACTCCATCCTAACACCTGGCCCCACCCATATTCCCCTAGGCCCCGGGAGGTCACCTCCAGACAGTCTTCTTATGTGCCCACCAGCTTCCTGTTTACCGCTCCCTAAGGACATTCTCTGGCCACTGGCATCCGTTTGACCTGTGCAGAGAGGTTTCATCTCATAGAAGTGACACTCAGCCAAGAAGGACGGGAGTTGGGAGATTAAGCCCAGCTTCCTTGCCCCTCTCTCAAATGACTCTGAGTTATTTTTCACAAAATCTCTCAGAGGGTCTCCAGCAGCATGGAGCCTCGATTGCCCACAGAAGTAACCTGACCATTAATTTACCCTTTGTTGCTTTTTCTCCCTTCCCTACACATATTCCCTAACTCTCTCTTAGTGCTTCCTGGGTCAACTTCTATATAAATTACTTGCACCTAAATTCTTGTCTCAGAGTCTGCTTTTGGGAGGACCCAAACCAAGACAGCTCTTAAGCAATACAGTCTACTGCCTCTCTTAATAGTCACTGGAAATTTTCCCAAAAAATTCCCCCTGCCCTTTTTTTTTTTTTTTTTTGAGTCAGAGTCTCACTCTATTGCCCAGGCTGGAGTGCAGTGGTGCAA
>NW_012120932.1:7040732-7041089 GCF_000951035.1 Colobus angolensis palliatus
GAAAAAAAAAGAAAAGAAAAAGGAAGAAATGATGGAAAGAGAAAAACAGTTTTGTATGTAGGTGGCCCTATGCAGGGTTATAATAGAGCAATAGCACTTATATCCTAAAATATTGCTCTTCACTCTTATTCCAGGATATTAAATGTCTCCAACAGGGAAAATAATGTCATGCCATTAAGAATTAATAATATACATGTTTTGATGACATTACCCTGTTAATTCTAGTCCTATCTTGGTTGAACACAAATGCTGTTCAGTGTTTGGATGATTTATCAAGACATGAAGTAAAGCTTTGCCAAATCTCTAGCTACACTCATAAATAATTTTAACATCTTTCATTTCACATTTTCAGTTTAA
>NW_012120932.1:7041684-7047467 GCF_000951035.1 Colobus angolensis palliatus
CCCACCTCGGCCTCCCAAAGTGCTGGGATGACAGGCGTGAGCCACCATGACCAGCCGCCTCAAATTATATTTTGAGCATGAACTCGAATCTTTAAAAGTGGCATACATTTCATGGCTTTTTAAAAAGTGTAAGTCCCTAAATCTAAGACCTGAAACGATGAACCTGCTAAAAGAAAACGCTGGAGGAACTCTCTAGGACATTGGTCTGTCGGTCAGAGGTGTCTTGAGTAACACCTCAGAAGTACAGGCGACCAAAGCGGAAGTGGACAGATGGGATCACGTTGAGCTGAACAGCTTCCGCACAGCATAGGAGACGATCAACAAAGTGAAGAGACAACCCGCAGAATGGGGGAAATTGTTTGCAAACTACCCATCTGACAAGGAATTAAAAACCAGAATATGTGAAGAGCTAAAACCACTCGATAGGGAAAAAAATCAAATAATCCAATTTAAAATGGGCAAAATATCTAGACATTTTTCAAAAGAAGACATAAAAATGGCCAACAGAAATATGAAAAAAATGCTCAATGTCATTAATCAGAGAAATGCAAATCAAAACTGCAACGAGATACTATCTTACCCCAGTTAAAATGGCTTGTACTCAAAAGACAAAAAATAACAAATGCTGTCCGGGATATGGAGAAAAGGGAGCCCTCATTGTACACCGTTGGTGGGAATGTAAATTAGTACAGCCACTGTGGAGAACAGTATGGAAGCTCCTCATGAAACTGATAGAACTACCATGTGATCCAGCAGTCCCACAGTTAGGTATATGCCCAAAAGAAAGGAAATCAGTATATCAAAGAGATGTCTGCACTATCATGTTTGCTGCAGTGCTATTCACAATGGCCAGGATTTGGAATCAACCTAAGTGTCCATCAGCACATAAGTGGGTAAAAAAAACTAGGTACATATGGCCAGGCGCGGTGGCTCATGCTTGTAATCCCAGCACTTTCGGAGGCCGAGGTGGGCAGATCACGAGGTCAGGAGATTGAGATCATCCTGGCTAACATGGTGAAACCCTGTCTCTACTAAAAATACAAAAAAATTAGCCAGGCATGGTGGTGAGTGCCTGTAGTCCCAGCTACTTGGGAGGCTGAGGCAGGAGAATAGCGTGAACCCAGGAGGCGGAGGTTGCAGTGAGCCAAGACTGTGCCACTGCACTCCAGCAGCTTGGGCGACAAAGCGAGACTCCGTCTCAAAAAAAAAAAAAAAATGCAGGGTTTTTTTTTTTTAATTGTAAACCACATAAATTAGAAACTAACATTTCTCAATTTACATTGTTCTTTCCATGAACTTTTTCTGATATTTTATTGTTTTGACAATACAATAATGCTTTTAATAGTTACAAAAACAATCCACCGGTCTTCCACTGTGAAGCTGCCTGAGAGAAGTAACCATTTTCCTTTCTCCTTCACCCACATAACAGCACGCTTATGAGTCAGTACTTAATTTTTTAACGGCTTTATCAAGATATAACTAACATGCAATAAACTGAAAATATGTAAAGTGTAAAATTTTATATTTTTTGATATTGTATACACCTGTGATGTCCCATCACCACCTCAGACAGCTTTTTATGTCCCTTGGTAATGCCTTTCTCACACCCCTCCGACTCCGTAGGAAACCACTGATATTTTCTGGCACTGTTGGTTAAGTGTGCGTTTTCTAGAATTTCATATAAATGGAATGCTGAAATATATATTTATTCTTGGTCTGACTTATTTGACAGCATAACTATTCTGAGGTTTGTCCATGTTGTAGGATATACCAATGGTGTATTCCTTTTCATTGCTAAGTAGAATTCCATTGTATAGAGGTATAATAATTTGTTTGTCTCTTCACCTATTGATGGACATTTGTTTTTTTTCCTGTTTTTAGCTATTAGAAATAAGACTTTTTATGCATAAATATTTGTGTGGACATATTTTCATTTTTCTTTGGTAAATACCTTGGAGTTGAATGGCTGGATATATGTTTAACTTTGTAAGGAACTGCCAGACTTCTCCAAAGGGGTCGGACCTTTTTAAATGCCCGGCAACAGTGTGTAAGAGTTCTAATTCCTCCACATCCTCACTAGTATTTGCTAGGGCCAGTCTTTTACATTTCAGCCATTTTAGTAGGCATGTTGTGATATCATCAGTGATTTTAATTTGCATGTCCATAATACAAACGGTATGTAGCATCTTTTCAAGCCTTATTTGTGCACATGGTATATGTGCAATCCGTATACCCTCTCTGGTGAAGTATTTGTTGAAATCTTTCATCCATATTCTTGGGTTGTTTTCTTATTACTGAGTTTTGAGAATTCTTTAAGTATTCTATATATAAGTCTTTAATCACATATATGCTTTGAAAATATTTCTCCAGTATTTGTCTTTTTATTGTTGTATTTTATTTTATTTCTTTTTTTTTTTTTTCCAACATGGAGTCTTACTCTGGCACCCAGGCTGGAGTGCAGTGGCACAATCTCAGCTCACTGCAACCTCCACCTCCCGGGTTCAATCAATTCTCCCACCTCAGCCTCCCAAGTCGCTGGGATTACAGGTGAGTGCCACCACGCCCAGCTAATTTTTTGTATTTTTAATAGAGATGGGGTTTCACCATGTTGGCCAGGCTGGTCTTGAACGCCTGACCTCGTGATCCACCCACCTTGGCCTCTCAAAGTGCTGGGATTACAGGTGTGAGTCACCGTGCCTGGCCTTGTCTTTTTATTAATCTAAAATATTTTTCAAAGAACATTAGTTTGGCTGGGCACAGCAGCTTATGCCTGTAATCCCAGCACTTTGGGAGGCCAAAGTGGGAAGACCACTTCAGCCTAGGAGTTTGAGATCAGCCTGGGCAACATAGTGAGACTCCATCTATACAAATAAGAAACAGATTAGCTAGGTGCGGTGGCACACACCTGTAGTCCTGGCTACTCAAGACGCTGAGGTGGGAGGATCACTTGAGCCCAGGAGGTTGAGGCTACAGTGAACCCTGATCGCACCACTGCACTCCAGCTTGGATGATAAAGCAAGACCCTGTCTCAAAACAAACAAGGAGCTTGGGTGCATGAGTTCTTAATTTTGGTAAAGTCCAGTTTATCAATTTTTTTCTCTTATGACTCATCCTTTTGAGGTTGTATCTAAGGAATCTTTAACCCATGGTGACAAAAATTTTCTCCTATGCCTTTTTCTGGAAACATTATAATTTTAGGTATTACATTTACGTCTATAATACATTTGAAGTTAATTTGTGTAAAGGAATCTGGTCAGCAGCAGGCGGCTGTGTAAGGCAGACAGCAAATCAACCACCCCACCGAAAACAAGACGGATGGAGGTGGAGAACTGGAAACTCTGCCGAGGGTGACCAAGCCCTGCTTCTGGTTTGAGAAAATCTCACTTATGTTCCAAGTGGATGCTGAGGCAATATAAAATTATAGTTTTTCACTACAGAAAGGAAATGTACTCAGCCTACACAGCCTGGCTCTGCAGTGAGTACACATATGGCCATAACGACGTGGGTACTTGGTTACTGATTTCACTAAAAGTAGTAGTAAAACTCAAAAGGGAGAATGAGAATAGTTAAAGGACTAAATCTTCTTTCTCCTTTTGTCAGAAGAAACTCAATATGTAATGCCAAAAATTGAGAAACCGAGGCCTAGCAGCGAGAGACGTCTTGTGAGTGATAGGAAGAGAACTCCAGGGAGGGCGCCCTCTGCTGGCTCCTTGGCTCTAGGTACTGAGTGGACCTAGGGGATCCGGAGGGAGCGTGGCAGAAGCCAGCTGTGTTTCATTGTCAGCCTTTCAGTATTGTTTGATTTTATTTTCACAATATATGTGCTATTTTGCTTAAAATAAAAAGAATAGATTTGGAAATACAGGTATTCTTATCAGAATTTCATTGTTTTGTTTTGTTTTGTTTTGTTTAGTAAAGTTGAGCCTTTTTAGTTCAATAGCCTAGTGAAGGACAGAGCTAAATGAGGCTTTTCAAGATGATTCAATCACTAAGTATAGAAAATGGTCCTTTAATTAACTGACAAACTGTCAGAATTAGAAACGTCACATAACCCCACAAGTAGGGTTGCCAGACTTAGCAAATAAAAATAAGTACGTCCCATGCAATACTTGAGATACTTATACTTTAAAAAGTATTTGTTACTTCTCTGAAATTCCAATTTAACTTAGCAGCCTAAATTTTTGCTAGCAACCCTACCGCAAAAATAGTGGGAGTCATGAAAATTGCTAGAATGGGACATAATGGGGAATGAGAAGTGGAAGATTTTTCATTTACCCATCCTAGACGAAGGTGGCCCAGTATTGATCTCAAGGTATTTCTGAGTGAGATCCCAGTGTCAAGGTACATTTTTTCCTTTGTTCACTCCGGTCCTCCATGCCTCCCATAACCAGTTATAGCAAGTGCATTTGTAGCAGAAAGTGGACAAGTTGCAACCATGGAAAATGAATGTTGGCCTCCTAGGAAGATAATGAACAATTTTTAAGGGCTAAACCATAGAGCAATCAGAAATGGAACAAGCGTGCCTTTCTGTTACTTTTACTTAATCCCAAAAGTGCAGTGTTGTGGGCATTCCTGAACGGGAGAAACTTAGGTCTGCAGTTTTATGTTTATCATTTAGTTGTGACCCTTGCATCAGATTCTCCTCTTCTATAAATGTAAATACATTTTTTTAGTATCGTTATAGAAAATTTTAAACATGTGCAAAAGTAGATGAAATAGTTAAATGAACCTCCACATATTCATCACCCAGCTTCAACAACAATCAATCTATGGCCAGTCTTGTTTCATCTATACTCTTTAATTCTCTCTGGCTATCTTGAAGTAAATTTCAGACATCATCTCATTTTGTGTCTAAATATTTCAGCATGTATTTCTAACATACAAGGATTCCCCTTTAAAACATAACTATAATACCTTCATCATACACTCCAAAATCAACAATAATTCCAAAAAAGCATTTAAATAAAACTTGCTAGGCCAGGCTCATGTCTATAATCCCGGCACTTTGGGAGGCTGAGGCGGGTGACTCACCTGAGGTCAGGGGTTCCAGACCAGCCTGGTCAACATGGTGAAGCCCTGTCTCTACTAAAAATACAAAAAAACAATGACCTGGTGGCACGTGCCTGTAATCCCAGCTACTCGGGAGGCTGAGGCTGGAGAATCGCTTGAACCCAGGAGGTGGAGGTTGCAGTGAGCCGAGATCACGCCATTGCACTCTAGCCTAGAAAACAAAGCGAGACTCCGTCTCCAAAAAAAAATAAAAGAAAAGAATAAATAAAACTTGCTAGATGAAACAGAAATGATGATGTCACAGGATTCTAGCCAACACAAAACTTTCCGGTATTGAACAATGTGGACCAGTTTAAGTGCCATCATGGTACCACTTCAGAGAAGGTAAATTCGAACACTTCAATAAAGTATTAAAACAGCTTGCCATTTTCCAAGCTATTAATGTTGTTCATTCATTCATTTATGGATCCAACAGATGTTGACGGAATATATACTATATCTTGTTAAGCACAGGATAGAAAGATCCACAGGATCTGCCCTTTGCCCTGAAGGCATTGTGAAACAAACAGGTTTACATTTGAGTACCTGGAATTCAAAGCAGAAGGAATTAGTCACAGATAAGGGTCCAAGTAGAAGTAGCAATTGAAAAACGTTCGAAAGGGTGTGCCTCTGTCCCAAGGTCAGCAGTGGAGGGCATTTCACTGGAGGCGTCAGCATGAAAAAGCATAAAGAAGACAAAATGGCCAGGCGCGGTGGCTCACTCCTGTAATCCC
>NW_012120932.1:7048083-7053174 GCF_000951035.1 Colobus angolensis palliatus
AAAAAAAAAGACTGAAGATGATGCCTTCCTTATCTTTGTACATCATGTGCCCTGGCCTGTGACACTTAGTCCAGAGACTGATGCACAGTGAGGCTTCAATTAATCTTTATTCATGAAATGAATGTAAAATGTACCTTTTACCCAGGAATAATTCTCAGCCCATCCTAAAACTCCTCCTTCATACTGTACTGTTTTCATACACCAAGACAGCCCCAGAGCTCCTGCAGCTTCCATCAGAAAGACATTACCACTGAATTTTTTTACAACAAGGAATTGTGCTGAATGTTTTTGGAAAGATGCTGCCTCCCTTATGCTCTGCTTCTTTTCATGTGCCTAAGTGGTTAGTTGCTGAATTTTTGCTGGTCTTCTTTATTAGTTTAAACCATAACCAGAGCATCTGTGGTTCCTCAGTTATCATGACCTGCCCATGGGCCTTGTAATGAGCAGATATGAGATTTGCTTCACTGACCATTTTCTCTAAGAATAAAAGCCAGAGTCAAGCTTTACTAACTACATGATTAAAATTTATTGCCACTGAAAGGATTTTTCTCATGTGTGCGTGCGTGTGTGTGTGTGTGTGTGTGCGCATGTAAGACGGAGAGAGCGTTGGATGAGCTCTAAATTAAAACTTAAATAGCTCTCTGTAGCCTTCTGAGTAAGATTTAGTTCTATCTATTCCACAAGAGAGAAGGTCTGCATATTTGCCAGCCGGCCAGCTGTGTAGCAAATGTATGTGGAGTTATTTTCCATATCGTTGTGTTTATTTATATAGGCCCAATTAGACCCTTTTAAAAGCTTAACTTAGTGTGGCTGCTGCAGACAGCTAGTTTACACCAAGTCCTTCTTGGCAAGACTTGAAAGCAAACAGTAAATAGCGTAAACAATTGTATGTGATTATACGCTGCTAAATAATGTGCATCTGGGATGACAAACCAAACTTATTAAACAGACAACAAATAGCTGAGGTAAATATCGAATATGTTAACTCTACAAAACACAGAGCTGGATCTCGTCAAAGCGTTATTAACGCAGCACAGCTGGATTAGAATGAAAGAGCCATTTAGACTTAAAAGCAGGGGATCTCCAAGTTAGAAAGTCTGGATTCTGTTCCCGTCTCCATCACTAATTCACTAAGTGACACTGATTATTACTTTGATTTTTGCCTGCATTTTCCCATCAATAGAAAGGGAATTTCAGGCCTGTTCCTGAGAGCTGGAGAGAATGGTTGCCAGATGCCCTCCCAGGAAGGGAACAAAACGAAAGAGAGCCGCTGTCTGGACGCCTCCTGCCTTGCCCTGCAGTCTCCCAGACTCTCATGCCCCTGGAACAGAGAGTCGGCCTGGGCAAACATTGGTGAGGAGATGACAGTTGAAAGTCAGGTCACCACTGTGACCGTGGCCAGCTTTGGGGACTCGGCTTCGGTATGGGGAGGTTAGAGACGGATGACCAGCTCTGCTTCTGACAGCATAGCGGCAGGGGAGGGAAGCAGGGACCCCCCAGAGACGTTTGGGACCTACATGATGATGAGCATCTTTCAGTCATCTCCCACAGAACTTGATTCTAATAGAACCTGCTTTAAAGCAAAGCATTGCCAATCAGTTCTTGTTGTCTACCTCACACACAGGGTTCCCACTATTCTCTAGACAGAAAATTTCAACTTAGCTGCAAAGAAGAATCACCCAAGGATATTTTTTAAATCCTAATACGCAGGCTGCACTCCCAGCCTGGGAGTGGGATCAAAGCTCCAGTATTTTTTTTGAGTCCCCTGGGTGGTTACAAAGTGCAACCAGGGTTGAGAGGAACTGAATTACTGGTCTAAATCACTGACCATGATTTAAAGGAGCGGTGCTCCTTTTTTTATTTTTTATTTTTTGAAATGAGGTCTGACTCTGTCACCCAGGCTGGAGTGCAGTGGTGCGATCTTGGCTCACTGCAAGCTCCACCTCACGGGTTCACACCATTCTCCTGCCTCAGCCTCCCGAGTAGCTGGGACTACAGGCGCCCACCACCATGCCCGGCTAATTTTTTTGTATTTTTTTTTAGTAGAGATGGGGGTTTCACCATGTTAGCCAGGATGATCTTGATCTCCTGACCTCATGATCCGCCCGCCTCGGCCTCCCAAAGTGCTGGGATTATGGGCGTGAGCCCCCGCGCCCGGCCGGCAGCGGTGCTCCTTAACCTTGAGGATGCACTTGAATCATCTGTGGTGATTTAAATGTCACGTCTGCCTTGGCTCCACCCAGACAATATGTTTCCAAATAGATCTCAAATACAACATTTGTATTAATTAAGGTCACCAGCATCTCTTTCCTCCACCTCTGCAACAGGGTCTCTATTTCCCTGGCACCCAGAATGAGCCTTTGGAGCATAAATCTGGTCATTTATTGCCCTTCTCTCAATCCTTCAATGGCTCATGCCTGTAATCCCAGCACTTTGGGAGGCCAAGGCGGGCAGATCACCTGAGGTCAGGAGTTCAAGACCAGCCTGGCCAACATGGTGAAACCTCGTCTCTACTAAAAATAGAAAAAAAAAAACAGTGGCTGGGCATGGTGGTGGGGCACCTGTAATCCCAGCTACTTGGGAGGCTGAGGCAGGAGAACCTCTGGAACCCAGGAGGCAGAGGTTCCAGTGAGCCGAGATCACGCTACTGCATTCCAGCCTGGGCAACAGAGCGAGACTCCGTTTAAAAAAAAAAAAAAAAAAAAAAGACAAGGAGACAAGGAGTTGGAGCAAGGAAGGCGACTTTATTTCCGAGAGCCAGCAAGCCGAGAAGATGGAGGACCAATATGCTGAAGAACCACCTTAAGTCCAAATTTCAGGCCCTTTTCATGTTGAGGGCAGAGGGAAGAGGAGGGGCTTGTGATCAAGAGGTGACCAATGATTGCAGACATTTGGGTTCCAGCGAGGGTCCAGGAAGGCTGGGATTTTCTCTGTCCTTGTCAGGTCACAATGCTCCTATAAACCTTTAACAAAACATCGTTGTTTACGCACGTCCCCTTTAATCCCAGAGTTAGTTTGAAAAACTCCATGATGGCTGTTTTTGCATTTTATCTCAGCACTCTAAAATTATCCTCGCCCACATGCAGAAATGGGTAAAGGGCCTGTTAAACGACAGTGCAGTGAGTTATGTTCTGCTCTCTCACCGCTGCGTTCCCGGACTTGCCAAGTGCGTGTTCATCCTGGGGTCTTGGTACTTGCTGTCCGTCTCTCTGTCTGGAAGATTTCCTTCCGCAGCCACAGATGGCTGGCTCCCTTGCTTCATTCAGGACTTTGCCCCTCACTGAATGCCTTTCTTGATGATGCCCATCTCAAATTTCCCTTTGTCCCCTTGCCCTGCTCTATTCTCTTTCACAGCTTTTACCATTACCAGAAACCAGGTTACTTGCTAGTGTATCTATCTATTGCCCATTTTCCCCCAGAGAACAGAAACTCCATGAGGGCTAGGACTTTGTTTGCCTTGTACCAGAATACCTAGAATAGTGCCTGGCACACAATTGGCACTCAGGACCTAGTGAATGAATGGATAAGTAAATGTCGCCTACTCCCATTTTGCTTTCATGCTCAAACATGTAATTAGGAGGCTACCCCAGAAAGACGGGATAAGTAAATGTCACCTGCTCCCACTTTGCTGTCACACTCAAACGTGTGATTAGGAGGCAACCCCAGAAAGAGGCTTTTTAGGTCAGCCAGGTTTCTCAAATAGAGCAACCTGTGGCTGGGCGCGGTGGCTCACGCCTGTAGTCCCAGCACTTTGGGAGGCCGAGGCAGGCAGATCATGCAGTCAGGAAATCGAGACCATCCTGGCTAACACGTTGAAACCCCATCTCTACTAAAAATACAAAAAAATTAGCCAGGTGTGGTGGCGGGTACCTGTAGTCCCAGCTACTCGGGAGCTGAGGCCGGAGAATGGCTTGAACAGGGGAGGCGGAGCTTGCAGTGAGCCGAGATCCAGCCTGAGCTACAGAGTGAGATTCCGTCTCAAAATAAATAAATTAATTAATAATAATAACAAATAAAATAAAGCAACCTGTGAAAGCATTTTGCTCTCACTTATTTGACTGTCTTTCATTTAAAACTTGAATTTTCCTAGATCTCACCAGTTCTTGAATACATTCAGTCATAAAAAAAATCAATAAAATTGTCTTTTTGTTGGAAAAGAGTGATTGTTCCAAATTAGGGCTGTAAGATTTAGCAAATAAAAACGTAAGATATCCAATGAAATTTGAATCTCATATAAACAATAATTCTTTAGTATCAGTATATCCAATGCAATACTTGGGACATATGCTAAATAAATGCTTCTTATGTGAAATTCAAATTGAACTGGGCACCCTGTATTTTATCTGACAATCTTAATGCAAAATGAAATGAAATTTGTTTTGGTGCAGGAGAAGGTATGAAGTCAGATAACCTAGGTTTGAATCTCAGCCACTTGATAGTTATATAAATTCGGGGAAGTTATTTCACTTTGTCAAGCTGTAGTTTCCCCACCTCTAAACCGATTAGATAGTAATACCGGCTTTGTATGGTTATTGCAAAGATTAAATTTTTTTTTAAGATAGTGTCTCGCTGTGTCACCCAGGCTGGAGTGCAGTGGTGTGATCAGGGATCACTGCAGCCTCCACCCCCTGGGTTCAAGCGATCCTCCCACCTCAGCCTCCCAAGCGGCTGGGACTACGGGCATGCGCCACTACACCAGACTAGCTTTTGTATTTTTAGTAGAGACAGGGTTTTGCCGTGTTGCCAAAACTGTTCTCAAACTCATGAGCTCAAGTGATCCACCTGCCTTGGCCTACCAAAGTGCTGGGATTACAAGCTTGAGTCACCATACACGGCTGAAGATTAAATTTTTAAAAACTAACTAAATCATTTCGTATAGCACCTGGCCACAATCAGGACAAATAGTATTCTCATCAGTATTAATAAATGTAGAGTGAGCAATCATCGATCATCTTCTTTTGTCCAGGACTGAGGGGTTTCCTGGGACATGAGACTTTCAGTGCTAAAGCTGGACAAGTCTGATGCAGTCGGGGACAGCTGGTCATTTTAAAAGCTCCCTGGAAAAAGTCGCTGGTGCCATATGACTGACTG
>NW_012120932.1:7053671-7063758 GCF_000951035.1 Colobus angolensis palliatus
TGGAGTCTTGCTCTGTCACCCAGGCTGGAGTGCAGTGGCGCCATCTCGGCTCACCGCAAGCTCCGCCTCCCGAGTTCATGCCATTCCCCTGCCTCAGCCTCCCCAGTAGCTAGGACTACAGGCGCCCGCCACCTCGCCCCACTAATAATTTGTATTTTTAGTAGAGACGGGGTTTCACCGTGTTGGCCAGGATGGTCTCAATCTCCTGACCTCGTGATCCACCTGCCTCAGCCTCCCAAAGTGCTGGGATTACAGGCGTGAGTCACCGCACCCGGCCGATTAATACATCTTTTTAACATTAACAGTCAAAATGGGGCATTTGACTGCCATATGATTCTGTGCATTTGTAGTTCAGTTCTTTGTTCTGGGCATCCAGAAGAAAAAGCTGTTAAGAAACGACTTGTTTCAGCCAGGCGCGGTGGTTTACGCCTGTAATCCCAACACTTTTCGAGGCCAAGGTGGGTGGATCACCTGAGGTCAGGAGTTCAAGACCAACCTGGCTAACATGGTGAAATCTCATCTCTACTAAAAATACAAAAATTAGCCATGTGTGGTGGTGCATGCCTGTAATCCCAGCAACTACTCAAGAGGCTGAGGCAGAAGAATCCCTTGAACCCGGGAGGCGGAGGTTGCAGTGAGCCGAGATCACGCCACTGCAGCAGTCCAGCCTGGGTGACGGAGCGAGATTCAAAAAAAAAAAAAAACAAAAACAAAAAGAAAAGAAAGAAAACAACTTGTTTCTTGTTTCACAGTTAAAATGGCGCTAATTTATTCAAGTGCAATTGTTGAACGCAAGGTTCAAAAAGGTTATATCCTAAACCTCTTAAGCAGGAGAAATGAAAAGGATGCTCTCGAATGCTCTGTCAATCCAATAGCTGCCCCTGCCTCAACCAAAGAGGTGGTACTTCATAGAGTGCTGAATACAGCCCCTTGGCATCCCTGGGGTTTTGTCCAGTGACCAACAGTAACAGAGTCGTTGCGCAGTGTCTGGATACTGGATTTTGCCTCTCAGAACTAGTCTCATCCACACAAAGCACGGAAGACTTGGCCAAGGCATAGGACAGCATCATGGCCATGTAATGGCAAGAGTGTGAGCAACAGAAGATGGGAAGCAGAAGGGAGGTGGAAGGAAGGTGGCGACAAGCCCCGGTGAGCCAGTATCCTCGTCTCAGAAAGGGGGAGGGTTCTAGAAGGAGAACTAGAGGTTCAGGCATGTTATTTATTACAACAATATTTAAGTGTAGTATATTATTTGTAGCTACAAAGATAACCAGTAGAGGATCTTCTGATTATCACCTACCTGTCAAGCACTAGGAGACGTGAGAAGAAGAGATGAGATACCCAAAACTAAACTAAAACAACATTTTTCTTACCAGAGTTGGCAAACAGTCAAGAAATTGAGGTTGAGTGAGGTGGTTCACATCTATAATCCCAGCACTTTAGGAGGCTGGGGCAGGAGGATTGCTTGAGCCCAAGAGTTTGAGACCAGCTAGGACAATATGGCAAGACCCTAAAAAAAGTACAAAACACAGGGTGTGGTGGCGTGAACCCACAGTCCCAGCTACTCTGAGGCTGAGGTTGGAGGATCCCCTTGATCTCAGGAGGTCAAGGCTGCAGTGAACTGTGATCCCACCACTGCAATTCCCCCTGGGTGACAGGGCGAGACCCTGTCCCAAAGAGAGAGAGAGAGCAAAAAGGGAGGGAGGGAGGGAGGGAGGGAAGAAGGGAGGGAGGAAGGAAGGAATTGAGAAATAAGTATGTAAGTACAGAGATGAGTTGGAAACCACCCAGGAGGACTGAGTATAGACTTTTGTTGTTGCTGCTGGTACTGGTTAGAATGGAGAGGGGGAGGGGAGGCCGCTGATTTCATCAAGGACTGCTGAGCCTGACTTACTGGCATGTGCACCACTGCTTTGATTTAAAAACCAATGGGCCGGGCGCGGTGGCTCACGCCTGTTATCCCAGCACTTTGGGAGGCTGAGGCGGACAGATCACAAGGTCAGGAGTTTGAGACCAGCCTGACCAACACAGTGAAACTAAAAATAAAAAAAATTAGCCGGGCATGGTGGTGGGCCCCTGTAATCCCAGTTACTCAGGAGGCTGAGGCAGGAGAATCGCTTGAACCCGGGGGGAGGTGGAGGTTGCAGTGAGTTGAGATCACGCCCCTGCCTTCCAGCCTGGACGACAGAGTGAGACTCTGTCTGAAAAAAAATAAAGAAAGAAAATAAATGAAAACCAATGAAAAGATAGTGCTATTGTGATACAAAGATGTAGTCATCTTCCTCTTTCTAGGCAAAAGTAGGTAATATTCTTAGTGTTACTTGTTTGGTGAGCCTTCAGAAAATCACTTAGAATTGCTTATACTTATTTTGTGCTTCAAGGGCCTTAGAAATTACTTGGAAAAATTCAGACTGCTAAGCAAAGAGATATTCTAGAAGATGGAATGAGAGGAAGAAAGAGATGAAAGTTAGTCCAAGATTGCTTTCTTGATGCCCCCAATAGCGAAAATAGTACCCATTAGCTTTAAATTCCAAAAGCATTAGTACTGACCCCAATTCTAGGTACACATGGGAAATACGTTCTGCCTCCTTTCCTCAGGCCTTCTGGCCTCCTAAGTTCCTGTTCTCTGCCTGTCTATACCTAGGGCTTGTTCACTTGGCACTAAACAATTTACCATTTTTCATTTCACTTCCCTTTCCATCTGATTTAAATTTTTCAAACATACAACATTTAAATATTTCAAACATGCAACATTATCTTCAATAGATCATTTATGACCTTCTGCATGTAAGAAGGGTGTGATGGATGATGTTTCTTTAAACCCGGACTCTTTGGTCTTAGCAACAAATCGACTTACTCATCCTGAGTACACTGCCAGAAAGGACTATGAGTAAATCCTTCTTGGTCCAGCTGTGAGTTGAGTACAAATAAACACATGCTGGGAGTAGAAGACCTGCTTTGCTCTCTATTTTTCTTTCTGACTTGAACTTGGATTTTCCTTCCCAATCAAGAGTTATTACAGCTCAGACTGCTAATCTGAATTGAAAGTCTTCCAAGCATAAAGGAGTCCTTCTCAGGGCTAAAGAATCACGTCGAGCTCAGATACACTCAGGGCTAGAGAATCACGTCGAGCTCAGATACACTCTGTAAGGAGCATGTCTCCGATCCCTGCCAGGAGTCTTCTTTAGAATTCGCTGTCTTTCCTGCAGCCAACCCCTCTCATTCAAGGACTCCCTCCCATCCAGGCCTAGTTTCACACACCAGCAGGGCTGCGTGCGTTTGTAAAGGTACCAGCTCAGGGGCAGACGAAGAAATAAGGGGTGAGGGGAAAGACAGCCAGTGTGAACCGAAGCCAGGTGGGGACACCCGTCTCCCTCCCCCACCCCCGAAACTGAGCGATGGAGACACGAATCCCTCACGATTGTTTCTGTGGTATTGAACTGTGGTGGCAATGACAGCCGTGACTTCACTGAAGAAAGCAAAACAGCTGGCAGGGCCTGGTGGGTGTACTCCTAATTTGTGGACAGATAGCTTTGTAGTTCACAAGGGGTTCCGGCCTGCAGTGACTGGAGCCAGACAGGGAAAGAAAAAAAAAAGCCCTTCTATTGAAAACGTGACCTCTTTCTTCCCACTGAAGTCAATGTCAAAATTTGCTTTTGTGAGGGGCCAAAGGGTTGACTCCTACAGTTTAAAAAAAGGAACACACACACGCACAAAGGCATTCTTCTTTCAGGCCAATCACACTTTTCTCTTGAATTCAGAATGCCTGCTGCCTTCTCTTGGCTGATAAGTGTACAGAATGAACTTAGAACCTGTGGATATGATTTCTTAAAGATGCTAGCATCTCCATCTCTTTAAAGATAATTCCTTTTTTTAAATTTTTATTTATTTATTTATTTTTGAGACGGAGTCTCGCTCTGTCGCCCAGGCTGGAGTGCAGTGGCGCGATCTCAGCTCACTGCAAGCTCCACCTCCCGGGTTCACGCTGTTCTCCTGCCTCAGCCTCCCAAGTAGCTGGGACTACAGGTGCCTGCCACCTCACCCGGCTGATTTTTCATATTTTTAGTAGAGACGGGGTTTCACCGTGTTAACCAGGATGGTCTCGATCTCCTGACCTCGTGATCTGCCCACCTCAGCCTCCCAAAGTGCTGGGATTACACGCGTGAGCCACTGCGCCCGGGCCCTGCTTTCCTTTTCTTACTTTATATGTTCCCAAAGAGGGGGAAAGGATATTTTTTTCTTTTTTTTTTTTTTTTTTTTTCCTGAGAACGAGAGAGTACAGTGGTACAATCACATCTCACTGGAGCATCAACCTCTTGAGCTCAAGCAATCCTCCTACCTCCACTCCCGAGTAACAGCGACTATAGGTGCACACAACCACAGACGGCTAATCTGCTTTTATTTTTTGTAGAGACGGTGTTTTGTCATATTGTCCAGGCTGGTCTCTAACTCCTCCCACCTCGGCCTTCCAAAGTGCTGGGATTACAGGCATGAGCCACTGCATCTGGCCAGAATTCCTTTATATCCAAATAAAAATTTGAGAATTCTTTCAGTTTGCAAAATCATTCTTGGGTCTATGTGAAACAAGATGGTGTATTTCTAAAACTTTCTGAAGTAAAAGGGGCAAGGTGGAAGATGGGGAGGTGGCTGAAGTGAAAGTTCCAGATACCTGGAGGAAATCATTTCTGTCAAACCCGACAAAATAGGGCCAGGAAGGAGAGAAGGCTCAGGCTTACATTCTGTGACAAGCGATTTCCAAGGACTTTCTGTGAGCCCTTCACACATCTCCTGCTTTAATAAGGTTTATCACTAGACATTCTTCTGTTTTTTTAGATGGAGTTCCGCTCTTGTTACCCTGACCGGAGTACAATGGCATGGTCTTGGCTCACGGCAACCTCCGCCTCCCAGTTTCAAGAGATTCTCTTGCTTCAGCCTTCCGGAGTCGCTGGGATTACAGGCATGCGCCACCACACCTGGCTAATTTTGTATTTTTAGTAGAGATGGGGTTTCTCCATGTTGGTCAGGCTATCCTCGAACTCCCGACCTTAGGTGATCTGCCCACCTTGGCCCTCCCAAAGTGCTGGGATTACAGGCGTGAGCAACCATACCCAGCTTATCACTACACATTTTTTTTCTTGAGACGAAGTCTTGCTCTGTCACCCAGGCTGGAGTGCAGTGGCGCGATCTCGGCTCACGGCAAGCTCCGCCTCCCGGGTTCATGCCATTCTGCCTCAGCCTCCTGAGTAGCAGAGACTGCAGATGTCCGCCACCACGCTCTGCTAATTTTTCATACTTTACTTAGTAGAGACGGGGTTTCACCGTGTTAGCCAGGATGGTCTCCATCTCCTGACCTTGTGATCCACCCGCCCCGGCCTCCCAAAGTGCTGGGATTACAGGCGTGAGCCACCGCACCCGGCCTACACATTCTTTAGGACTGCAGTGATTCAAATAAAATGTTCTTGGAAGAAAAGTGTTCCTCCCAATGAACTGACAACAACTCTAGCTTTGAACCTCTGGAACCAATGAACTTGTTTCTAAGCAGCTTATGTCAATTTATTTTTGCTCATAAAAGCTCCCCTCCCCACTCCTCGCTGAGCACACTGGTGGCTTGCCATTCCATGCATTCCAGTCTATAATCCTTACTTCTATTCTCAAGTAAACTCAACATACTTAGAGACAATTTTCTCTGGTGTCTTTTTTTTTTTAGGTCGATCCTGACTCTTTTTTAAGTCAGTGTCAGTAGAGGTTAGTTCACACCTTTACAACTGCACGGCCTGAAAAGCCGGTCTTGACTGTCACACAAACCTACCCGCCTTTGTCTTCGCATTCCCTCGAGTAAACTGTGCCATTCTTTGCCCACCCAGGGGCCCTTCTCGCTTCCCAGCACTGCTTGTGGACTCTTTCAGGAAATCTGTCCTTTCTCATTCTCAGCCCTGTGGCTTGGGAGGGATTCACCCACCTCTCCTGCTCCAGGGGCGGACTGTGGTTGGCGTAACCAATCAGCTTTTCCCACGTACTTACTTACATCCTCCGCTGATTCCCGATAAACCGGTGACCCATTCAGATCCATGAAGACACAGGAGCCATGTGAGGCCTCTGGGAAAGACAAGCTTCCTCCTCTTCCAGAGATGCCACCAGGAAGGAAGCTTGCTCTTCCTCTAGAAGGTATAGGGAGATCTGAGGCCTGGAGTTGCTGCCGCCATTTCCTGCCACACGTGGAGAGCCAGGAGCTGCCTAGAAGAGGATGGGGATGGAAGGCAGGGACAGTGTGGTATCTGAGGATGAAACTGAGGCAGAGAGAAACTAGTGTCTGGGAGTTCTTGTTTGGACTGCTAGATCAAACCTCACCTGAGGCCAACATCTGTCTGTGGAGGTTTCTGTTGTGTAAGCCAAGAAACGTCCTTTGTTGTTTAGGCCAGCTCACATTGGCTTCTCTGCTGCTTATGATACAACAGCCCTAAATGATGTAAGTCCCTTGTTAAGAACATTCTATGACTCCCTACTGTCCGTAAAAAAAGTGAATGGACATAAACATCTCCTTGATGGTGGCAATCACTTCATAGGCATATACTTAAACTTATTGAGATGTATACATTAAGTAGACACAGCTTTTTATATGTCAATCATATCTCAATAAAGTGATTTTCTTTTTTATTTTTTTAAGACAAATAAACTTAAATTCCTCACCTTACCACCTGAGACAGTGCACAAGTGGAACGTAGGCGACCTTTTCCTTCTCATCGAACTAGTCTTTAGCTGTTCCTTCTGGCTTGTCCCTTTTCTCTGCTTATCCCTCCTTAAATTTTACATTTTCCACAATCTAAATTTCACATCATTCCTGATCTTTCCAAACAATACTTATCTCTTTTGATCTCTGTTTCCCTTCACATTCTTCTTCCCATTATGATTTAAACTGCTGTCTTTTCTTTGCCCTTTTCCTAGACTGTCATGTAATTCTGAATTATTTTAATGTATATTTAACCTGTCTTCTTGAGCACAGGTCTTACAGGCTTCTGATCAATGTCTAGCTCATAGCATCTAGAACTATGCCTTATACATAGTAGGTATTAGAAACACGTGCTGGGTAGTTGGCGATAGCAGTGTTTTTTGATCAATGTCAACACAAATGCTTATGTCTGGTTACAGATCAGGACTCAGAGACTACCTAGACGCATGCAGACAAAAGACCAGAGGGGTCCAGCTAAATACAGAGGGGTCTAGCTAAATGGTTTTCACCTGAGAAGGCAACAGGCTACTCCACTCTAAGAAAACCATCTGTATGAAAGAATCTTGGTGAGTGGACTGTAATCTAACTCTTCAAATCCCAGGGCTCATGGAAACAAATGAGGTAAACTTGTTTGACTAATATATCTCTATTGTGAAAGCACACTGGAGCTTGCTTAATCGGAAGCAGGTATCAAGTGGCCATATAATATAGCCCTGTGAGTCAAGAGCTGCCTGTGGCCAAACAGGCCTGCCAAGAAGCTGTGTAATTTGGTGGTCCCAACTCCCCGTTCTATGTGGAGCCTCCAGGTGACTGGCCAATCCAGAGGCCCGTAGACCAGGTCGCCCGCAGAGCAGCTATGCAGAGCCGTCATGCCATCATTTCCTGCATCACTTCCCACCTACCTTCCCTCTGGCTTCACAGAGCCTGTTTACAAGGAGAAGTGAATGCCCGTATTCTGCTTGGCCTGCAGGGTAGGTGTTATTGTAACTCTTTAAAGCTTTACGACATTCAGTGGTGTACTTCTCTCGCATTCCTGCGTGACCCATGTCACGGTGGAAACAGGCTGTCCTTAGTATTTCACAGGCTGCACACTTAATGACATCATTCTGTGAGATGAAGGGAGAGCTGTAAGGAAAACCTAATTTGGCCTGCTGCAGCAACAGTTGCCTTAATTAGTCTTGATTTTTAATGCAATAAAAGGAATCAAGGTAAAGGTGGCTGGCCAGGAAAATTAATAAGCTTTCAGGTACACTTGGTTACTATGATTTTTCTGTTAGTAGAAAATGTTGTTAAGCTGCTATTTTGCTCTCTGTCTTGAGAACACAGATTACAAGAAAAAAGAAAGATACACACAGACATTGTTAAAAAGGCATTAGGCCGGGGTGTGGTGGCTCATGCCTGTAATCCCAGCACTTTGGGAGGCCAAAGCGGGCAGATCACAAGGTCAGTAGTTCGAGATCAGCCTGGCCAACATGGTGAAACCCCGTCTCTACTAAAAATACAAAAATTAGCTGGGCGCGGTGGTGGGCGCCTGTAATCCCAGCTACTCAGGAGGTTGAGGCAGGAGAATCGTTTCAACCTGGGAGGTGGAGATTGCAGTGAGCTGAGATCGTGCCATTGCACTCCAGCCTGGGTAACAGGGTGAGACTTCGTCTCAAAAAAAAAGCATTAAGGTGAACTATCTGGGACTGTCTGCCAACTCGGCATCTTATTTAATCCAGAGAGCTCTTTTTCTCTGAATTGGTTCTTTCCCCTCCTTGCTAAGAGCCTTATCATATGATGAAACACAAATATGTAATATGGAGCTGGACTGGGTTCACTCTTCACAGTAAAGCTGCATTATCTACATTGGCATCCCTCTTGAGCAATCTTCAAGCCAAGAGGCATTTGGGACATCAGCAGAAGAAGGGACATTTTTCCTGTGCGTGGGCTGTATTCTTCTGAGTGAATAGATGCTTTAAAACCAGCCAAGTCTCCATTTGGTGCATCTGAGTAGGAGTTTGATATTTGCACTGAGAAATATTGAATTCCTAGAACACCAAGAGGTGATTCAAGAATTTTCTTTCAAGCCAGTTAGACTTTAAAGAAAACTTATTTACATATTCATGAGCAGATATATTTCTTTAGTATGTGCTAAGCATGAAAAAAGAGAGCATCAACCATCAAGTTTACCTTTGCTATGGGCATGTCTTGTGATACACCAGAAACTTGGGTGATACGGTTTTGAGGAAAAAAAAAGGATTCCATGTAAGGTCCTCAGGAGGTATAACGACCCCGATCTTTCACACCTGTGGAGTTAGAACAACCATAGCCCTGTAAGGTCTCTGATGTGCTGTGATTATGAATTTAAATCCCGTGCTATAAGTTATCAAATCACTCGCTAGTCAGGGGTTCTAGCCAGTCACGAGCATTCACATGCAAAGCAACTTGTTCGCCCTCTTCCTCCTGTAAGACACACAGCACCTCTCACAACTTGTTCGCCCTCTTCCTCCTGTAAGACACACAGCACCTCTCACAACTTGTTTGCCCTCTTCCTCCTGTAAGACACACAGCACCTCTCACAACTTGTTCACTCTCTTCCTCCTGTAAGACGCACAGCACCTCTCACAACTTGTTAAAGACATTTCTCCAGAAAAATGGCAACGCCTCCCCTCCCCCCACTCACCTCCATAAAGTGAGATAATACCACCGATGGAAATGAAAGCGCAGATGACAAGATCTAACAGAGGGTGGTGTTTATGCTCAGTCTCTCTCAAACATCGAGGTTGCTGTGGTTGTGTGACCTTCAGCAAGCCACTCCACCGGTCTAAGCCTTGCTCTGTCCTTCCTTCCCTCATGCCTTCGTTTCTTCATCCTCTCACATACGTAGTATTTATAGACCACCCACTATGCTTCAGGCCCTGGCCTAGGGGCTCTGGATATAACAGTGAACTAAGCCAAGTCCCTGCCCTCGCGCAGCTTATGTTCTGACGAGTGGAGGGAGAAGGAAGACAGACAACAGGCCGTAGCATCTGGCCATTTGTAGCCAATTCACTGGGACAAATCAAGCAACTTTATTCTTGTTTAATGGACAAGGCTTTAAATTTCATTATATTAAAATAAGGACTCTGTGCCTTTTAGTTAACCTTTATAAAATATTGCAAAGAGGCTGGGCACAGTGGCTCACATCTGTAATCCCAGCACTTTGGGGAGACCGAGGTGAGCCGATCACTTGAGGTCAGGAGTTTAAGACCAGCCTGGCGAACATGGCGAAATCCCATCTCTATCAAAAATATAAAAATTATGTGATGGGATGTGACGGCAGATGCCTGTAATCCCAGCTACTTGGGAGGCTGAGGCAGGAGAATCACTTGAACCCGG
>NW_012120932.1:7068373-7088348 GCF_000951035.1 Colobus angolensis palliatus
AGGAATTCTCAGTCGATTCTGACTCTGAACGAACAGTGCCTTTGTTTTGTGTTCTTTGGCACCCACATTAATATTTAAAGACATATAAATCGTTGTCATTAGTTGAAAGTGAACAGATGATTGGTGAAATGAAACTGTGGATAGAATATATCTTTCTTGATTCTCAATCTGTTTTGGATTGAAGACAAGAAAAGACCATATTAGCAAAAGAAAAATTGGCCTAAATGTGAGAACAGTTGGCTTTAAATATATATATAAAATTAAGTATTCACAGACTGGCGTGAAGCCAGGAAAGCACTCAGCGGAGTTTTCCATTCCCCTCCCCACATCTTGTTTGCAGAGTGTGTGCTTTTTCTCTTAAAGCACCACGCTTCCAAGCTGAGAAGCTTATCTGCACTTAGAGTAGCCTTTCTTCCTACTTTCTAGGTAAATAAAACAGTTAAGTAAGAGGCAAGCAGATTTTTGACTTGAAGAACAGATAAGTAGACTAATAAATACGAAGCTAACAGAAGCCTTTCCTCTCGAAACCCTGGTCCTTGTTAGGAATGACGGGCTGCTCCTAACCCAATACAGCTAAAAGCTAATTGACATAATTCCCCCAGCGTGGGAGTGAGGCTGGTAAAGAGACCAGGATCTGAAATCATGCAAGGGGTGGAATGATTCTTTGTAGCTTCTGCTGCAATTTTGAGATTTTAAAAATTCCTTTCCACCTAAAAAAGGTATATGTCATGGCGCAGCAATAAAAAGGGGCGCACTGCTGGTCCAAGCGGTCCAAGCAACAATACGGATGAACCTCAAGACCTGTTCACAAAGGAGGCCAGATACGAAACAGGAGACGCTGGATGATTCCCCTTACATGACGTTCAGGGACAGGAAAACTCATCTCTGGAGAGTTCGGAAGTGCGGCTGCCTCTGGGAGGGGAGAACTGACTGGAGAGGGGCCTGAAGGAACTTTCTGGGATGATGCAAACGTTGCATATTGTAATCTGGGTATGTGTTGAGGTGTGACATATGTCACTGAGCTGTACCTTACGATTTCTGCACGTTACTTCATGTAAGTTTTATCTTATTTATGTATCTATTTATTTATGAGATGGAATCTCACTCTCTTGCCCAGGCTGGAGGGCAGTGGCTTGATCTAGACTCACTGCAACCTCCATCTCCCGGGTTCCAGCAATTCTCGTACCTCAGCCTCCTGAGTAGCTGGCACTTCAGGTGCGCACCACCACGCCCCGCTAAGTTTTGTGTTTTTAGTAGAGACAGGGTTTCCCCATCTTGGCCAGGCTGGTCTCAAACTCCTAACCTCAAGTGATCCGCCCTCCCTGGCCTCCCAAATTGCTAGGATTACAGGCGTGAGCCACCACGCCTGGCCTCATTTTTTTTTTTAAAAAAGACATCACATTTAGGAGCCACTGGAGGACACATTGCAATGATTGATATATTTATAACATTTGCCAGTCGACAGAAGACTCAAATGTAATTATCTCTTGATTCTTGCAAGCATCCTTGAGATTAAATGAGGAAAGTGAGGCTCACTGGAATTCAAGATACTGAGGCTGCCCCTCCCCTCTGCATTCCAGCAGCCCAGGAACACCAGCGTGGCTCCCTGGCAGCCCTTCTCGAGGGGGAGCTGCTGGCATTTGGTCAGGACATGTCTTCATTGTGCAGGTCTATTCCATGAGCTGCAGAGCATGTGCTGTTGCTGGCAAATGCTCTTTCCTGAGGACCAACGGGTCAACCAGAAACCCCTTCACACATTTCAGATGCCCTCAGGAGGGTATGGGACCCTGGCTGAGAACTTTGTGTTTACTGCATTCCTGGATACAGGGGCTCGAGCCCCAGTTAATGTTTCACTCACAGAGAAGCTGGAGCCCTGGTGAGAGGCATCTTTGTTGGGGCACTGATGCAGAATGGAATGTTGGCGCAGGTCCTCTGGTTGAGCCACCTGTCCTGCTTTGGCTTGAGGCCCACACACAACTCCCTTCACTTTTTCCATTGGTTCAGCATCCAGCGTCCACGGGTGTGGTTCTGGGGTGGGGCTGAGCTCACTGTGTGTTCCCTGGAGGTCCAGGTTTCTTTCCTCTGCAGTTCCTCCAGGACCAAGGATCCGGAGCTCCCTCTGTGCTCAGAACAGAAGGTTAACCACCCACTCTACCTCCGCCCTGTGCCCTGGGGAGTGGAGCCTCCACTGCTGGTGGAATCTCCCCAGAGCCTCCTGCTCTAGGTTAGTCACACAATAATGAACTGCGTCAGAACTTGAGCCCAGCTCTCTTCAAGTCAAATTTTGCTCTCAATCTACTACACCACAGGGCGGGACAACACAGAGCGAGACTCCATCTCAAAACTACATAAATAAATAATTGTATTAGATTATCTCGCCACCTGACACCCCTCAGCCTCATGACAGCTTGGTGACCAGCTCCTACACTGAGCTGGCCGACATTCAGAAAACCCCTCAGACATGGCAGGAGAACATCAATGTAAAAGTTTAGCCATTTGCTGAACTGTTTCTATTTTTGCCCTGGAGTTCTCAGGGCCACACATAATTCACTCATCCATCGTCAGACATGAGGATACCGAAGTAGGGGAAAGAAGAATTCCTTCTCTGGAGGAACTTACTGACGAGGAAATCGATGTGTTCCGTGCTGCAGAGGCGGGAGCAGGGTGGAGGTGCGTGACCTCACCGGAAAGAAGGTGAAGCCCAGTCGAGGACTCCAGGCATGAGCTCAGCCGCAGGTAAACAAGGATGGAGTGGACGGACGTTCTAGGCAGAGGAGAGCATCCGCATATACTGTGTGTTTTTTTTTACTTTGCATATAACAAGTAAATTAAATAAAGGCGTAGGAACAAGGTGGAACATGGAGTGCTAGAAAAACAGAAGAGAATCCGGCCTGTCAGGCACCAGAGGCGAATGTGAGGGCATGAGATGGCCCCAGACACAGGGCAGGAGCCAGATCCTGAAGAATCTTGCAGGCAAGTCTCTTAGGTTGGGTTCCCATAACAGCAGACCCTGGCACAGGTGAGGTACATGAAGGATGGCCGCATTCTTTGCTCTTTTTCCCATTTCACGGTGCTGTCTTATTCACGACCCTCTGAATCTGGGCTGGATTTGTAGAATCCAGAATTTGTAGAAGTAACATCCCGGGACTTCTGAGACTAACTTAACAAGAAGCCTTGCTGCTCCTACCTGGGTATCTTGGAACACCCTTACTCTGGTAGCTCTGAGCCACCATGGAAGAACTCTGATGACCCTGCATTGGCCAAGGTGAAGAGATTACATACAGGCTCTCTGGGCCATGGTCCCAGCCAGGTCCAGCCTTCTAGTTGTCTCTGCAGCCCTACCAAAGTGCCAGAACGGAGCTGTTGTGGATCCCCTCGACTTGCCCAGCTGCCGGTTGGACGTCTCAGTCAACACCACATGGGACAGAAAAATTGCCCAGCTGAGCCCTGCCCAAGTTTCTGACCCATAAAATGTGAGATAAAGAAAACGGTGGTTCTGGCACTAGTTTTTGAGAATGTTGTTATGCACAGTGATAGATAACTGGGCCCCTGTAACAAAGTACTATAAACTGGGAGGTTTAAAACAACAGAAATGTATTTCTTCCCAGTTCTGGAGGACAGAAGCCTGAACCCAAGGTGTCGGCGACTCCCCCTCTGAAGGCTCGGGGGGACCCTGTGCCATGCCCTTCTCTTAGCTTCCCATGTTACTGGGAATCGTTGGCATCCCTTGGTTGGAGACGCGGCACTCCGGCGTCTACTCTGTTGCCACCTGACCTCCCGTCTCCCTGTTCACGTGGCGTTCTCTTCCTCCTGTGTGCTCTCTCTACTAAGAATGCTAATCATAGTGGATCAGGGCCCACCCCTCATCTTAGCTATATCCATGAAATATATCTGATTATATCCATGGAAACCCTATTTCCAAATAAGGTCATGTCCACAGGTACCAGGGGTTAGAACTTCAACTTTTTAGAGGACACAATTCAACCCACGACAAGAGCCAAAACACAAAGATTTGAGTACATGTTGTTTATTTGAGGGATGCTTCTAGGAAGCTCCAGTGGGGGCTGGTGGGGAGGTGGGAGGGGGAAGGTATAAGGTCAGAATAACGGGCATCGTGGCCCTGTGGGCACTGGGAGTCAATGACACCGGGAAAAATCTGGCAGACAGTGTAGAAAACACCTCAAAGTGCTTTATTTCTGCACTGCCCCCTCCCTCAGGGGTGGGCAAGAGGGACAACTGGTCCTTCCATTCCCGTCTCTCACTGGCAGAGGGCTGCTGCCTGAGAGCATTAACTTCCTGGCACTTAAAGCCCAGTGCCCAAAACTAAGACAGTCCGTCAAGTGAAGAGCAGCCGGTGCTTGCAGCAGGGCCCTGCGGGCATCATCTGGAACAGCAGGTACTGGGGGGCATGGTTGGGGAGCTGATGATCTTTGCTATTGCCGTGCTAGGAGCTTGAAGTATATTCTGAAGGTTATGGGGGCTGGAAGGAATTGAAATACTTAATGCAGCAGAGTGGTCAGATCAGGTCTGAATTCTAAATCACCCAGGTGGGAGCTGAAGTGGGGCAGACTCTCCAGTTAGGAAGCTACACCCGTAGACCAGGAGAGAAATTGCATAAGCGAGTGCCATGGCCGGTCAGATGGAGGGGAAGGACTGGGCCCAAGGTATATTTAGAAGGCAGAATCAACAGGAAATACAAAAGGTAGGTGGGGACGAAGTTGAGGAAATTCTGGGACCCTGAAGAAACGCCTGAGATTGAGTTAAGCTAAAGGTGAAATCTTATCCTGTCCATTGCAGAGAGGAAAAGCTACTGATGTGATAACAACCTGCTGCCTTGGGGCCCTGGCCCGGGCTGCTTCCTCAGCCTGTGGCATTGTCCATCCTTGCCCCTCTTCCCCAGTCACACGACTCACTCCCAGGCACATTGCAGGTCTTTGCTAAAATGGCCCCTCCTCAGTGGGGTCTTCCCTGACTACCTAACTTAAAATTGCAAGCCACCTGTCCCCCACCGTCTTGCCTTTTCTTTCGGTCACCCTATCCTGCTTTGTCTTTCCCACCTGTCACAGTCTGGTATATGTTTACATTAATTATATATTGGTTTTTTGTCTGTTGTTTTCCTCGTCACCACTCACATATGAGCTCCACAGTGGCAGGGATTTTTGGCTGTGGTCACAACCCGGCATCTAGAACAGGGCCTGGCACTGAAAGAAACACACACATATTGGGTTTGTTTTTGTTTTTGGAGATAGGTCTTGTTCTGCCACCTGGACTGGAGTGCAGTGGCACGACCACAGCCCACTGCAACTTCAAACTCCTAGGCTCAAGCAACCTTCCTGCCTCAGCCTCCCGAGTAGCTAGAACAACAGGCACACGCTACCATGCCTGGCTACTTTTTTTATTTTTGTAGAGATGGGGTCTCACTATGTTGCCAGGCTGGTCTCAAACTCCTTGCCTCGAGCGATCTCCCACTTTGGCCTCCCAAAGTGCTGAGGTTACAGGCATGAACAGCTGTGCCTGGCCAATACCTCTCTGTTGAATGAATGAATGAATGAATGATTAAAAAACCTATTGCTAAATACAAATGGGCAGGGTGCAGTGGATCACGTCTGTAATCCCAACACTTTGGGAAGCCAAGGCGGTGGATCATTGGAGCTCAGGAGTTCAAGACCATCCTGGCCAACATGGTGAAACCCCATTTCTACTAAATATACAAAAAATTAGTCGGGTGTGGTGGCATACACCTGTAGTCCCAGTTATTTGGGAGGCTGAGGCAGGAGAATTGCTTGAACTTGGAGGCAGAGGTTGCAGTGGGCTGAGATTGTGCCACTCCACTCCAGCCTGGGCAACAGAGCAAGACTTCATCTAAAAAAATGAACAAAGGAAACACACACACACACAAACACACACACACACACATACACACACACACAGAGAAATGGACTATAGCTCTTCTGTTTTGTAAAGGGGAGAGGCAATGGTGCCATAATTTATATTCAAGGAGAAATAAAATGTCTCTACCATGCTCTTTCCTTCACAGACACTGGAGGAGGAAGAAAAAAAGCAGGTGTCTGGGTGGATGCCACCTTGTGTCAGCAGAATGCACGTGGCTCTTCTAAGCAAGCAAGGGAGAGGCTGGGTGTCAGGCAGGGAGTGCAGCAGGTGAAAAGGGAGAGTGTAGGCTTGCGTGCATTTTTGGTTCTTGAGAAGAAAAGAATTTAAAGAGTGCAGCAAGGGGCCTGTTGGTAGATGGCTAAAGAATTTTTCAAAGCAGATGAATCTCAGACTCAGTTTTAAATTATTTTGGAGTTTGTGCCATGTAAACCCACTCAGTATCCTGAAAGACCTTAGTAAAGTCTGCTACAAGCACAGGCCTCATGTAACTTTTTTGGGAGGGAAGTTGAGGACAGGGTGGAAATCCCACATCTGGGTTGACACATGGAACGTGAACAGTAAGTAGAGAACCTGAAATGAAACAGAAATGGAATTCAGGGGAAGCAGAAGGGACAACCCTGATGACACAGGGCTGTGAGAATTATAGAAAATTGGGGAAATACTTTGGAATTAACACAGTCACTTTTCAGGCCAGTCACTTGGGTTGCCATGATACATACATTCATATGGCACTTCATAATTTACAAAGCATTTTCACTAACAGTGTGTCTTTTTTTTTTTTTTTTTAAAGACGGAGTCTCACTGTGTTGCCCAGGCTGGAGTGCAGTGGCACGATCTCGGCTCACTGCAAGCTCCACCTCCCGGGTTCATGCCATTCTCCTGCCTCAGCCTCCCGAGTAGCTGGGACTACAGGCGCTGCCACCACGCCGGCTAATTTTTTGTATTTTTTAGTAGAGATGGGGTTTCACCGTGTTAGCCAGGATGGTCTCGATCTCCTGACCTCATGATCCGCCCGCCTCGGCCTCCCGAAGTGCTGGGATTACAGGCGTGAGCCACCGCGCCCGCCAACAGTGTGTCGTTTTTATCTTCACCCTGTACAACAGAGAGGTTAGGGAGTTCACCCAAGATCATGTAAATGTCAGAGCCAGAGCTGAACTTTGGCTCTTTGGACTAGAAGTCAGCGACATTACTACGTTACTCTTAGTTTTTGCAGATTCAATATTTGGGCTTTCAGCTATTTGAGAAGCCTCTTCACAGAAGAGAGTCCCTGTTTTGGAAGCCTGGTCTGCAGGAGGGAGTCCCTGGGCTCCTGAGTGGGCGGAGCCACTTGCTCAGCAGCCAGAGTGCAACGGTTTTGTTGTTCTCTGCTATGGTACGTGATGAAAAATTCATAGCCTGGGAAGGTCTTTGGACCTATCTATGCAAAGGGCAAAGGGCAAAGGGCAAAAACTTTTCTAATGTGTTTCCAGGAGGGGGCTCACTGATGCTTTTCGAGAATAAAAGTATTCCAATTTCTCACATCATATTTGGGTCCTCCACGGTTAAAAGCAGAATGGAACCTAAGTCTAGGTCTGGGAAGTTTGAAAAGGTCTATTTCCACTATCTTTCTTCAGTTTAAGCCGTTGCCATGACGTCTTACCCAAAGCGGCCTGACTCTGTTCCCAAGAGGTTGCTCTTCTGGGAAAAAATGCGGTGATACCCAAGTCAGAACTGGGGCGCACCACAAAGGACTCGTAACTGCTTCTTTGGGTTGAGAGGGGAGGTATTTGTAGTTCTGGTTATAATTGGAGCAAAAATATTTTACATGAGCCCTAATTAAAATGAGGGGGAAATGCACTTGAAGTTTTCTTTAACATGTGTGCTTATGAATCAAGTGTATGGGATGGGAAATCAAGCCACTTGTTAACCCAAAAGATCATCCACAAATAGAACCCAGGGTGGCTGTTGTATGAAATTGAATTACATGTCCAGATCTATCACAGCCACCTTCTCCTCCTTTCTGTGAGTGGCTTCAGTATGCCCTGAAGTATGCCCCAAAGGTAAATCTGTGGAAAATTGCATCAAATCTTCTATTTCTGGTAAGACTAAGTGGGATTTGGGGTGGTTTATTTGCTTTTTTTTTTTGTACTTTTATGTATGACCTGATTTTAAAATTATGACTATGTATTAAATTCCAAAAACAAGTGTGTGCATTTAGAATTAAATAACCCTTAACAAGGGAAAACTGTCAACAATGATATGAGAACACAAAAGAGGAGAAAATGCCGAAGATTCAGCTTGGTTGTACGTAAAAGCCATTGTCATCTCAGTCACTGGAGAAATCACCAACCTTTAAGACTATTCTCACCATAGGATATCGTTAGGAGTGTCACGTATATGCATCAGATTCATACTGAGTCATGTTTTATTCAATTCCTCGCTCATACTTATTTTGTGCTGTATCCACTCTTGCCTGAAGAAGCAATATTGCACGCTTAGGATTTAAAAAACTTTTTTCAGGAGATTCTGAGTGTTGCTACAAAGAGGAACTGGCTTTGGTTCTTCACTCTGTGAAGAGGTTTATTATTTTATAATTGCATAATGAGTTCTTGGAACATCGTCTTTAAAAGGATAGATGCTGTATTGTAATAAAACAATGTTATTAAAATCTGATAACCTGGAAACAATCATTTGTGGTTCTTTCAGGACTTAGCGCTCCTTCCAGATGGTACTTGCAGTTTTCCTGAAGTGCAGTATTTATAACTATAAAGGGAGAATAAAGGGTTATGAGTTATGGAAAGAAATGTTACCAGGTACAGTCCAAACAGCGCGATTGCCTATGGCTTTTCCTGAGCTTCACCTTCTTACCTAGCCCCATAGTTTAGTGGAAAGAGAATGGATTTTGGAGTCTCTCAGATTTGGGTTCAAAATCTGCCACTGCACCGTTTTCCAGCACCATGACTACGGCCAGGGTATTTCTCCATTCTGAGGCTCAGACTCCTTATCTGTAACACGGGAACGGTCCATCCCAGAACCAAATAAGATCGTCGCTGCTCAGCCGTTTGACTTATAAAAATGGCAGTTTTATGTGGTTCGGCCTATTATGTACTGCACAGCTTGGTAGGGAACTGAATGCCACTAAAGATGAGGCACTTGGCTGGCTGTGGCTGCAGCACTGTCAGTGTTCAAGGGATGTGAATTCTGCTAACGCTGCCTTGTAACTGGTTGGACTTTGAGAGCATTTAATAGTCTACCTCTGTTTCTTTCCATTTATAGCTTCTCTGAGCTTCTGGCCCCTCTGAGCCTTTATTTTTATTTTATTATTATTTTTACTTTTTTTCACTTTAATATCTCAAGGCAGTTCCTTACTCATCATCTTGAGCCTCTTTCTAAACCTATGATCAGTTTTATCCCAAAACCCAAATGACAAGTTACAGGATCAGAAAAAAACAATGTTAGGCTGGGCGCGGTGGCTCACTCCTGTAATCCTAGCATTTTGGGAAGCCCAGATGGGTGGATCACTTGAGGTCAGGAGTTTGAGACCAGCCTGGCCAACATGGTGAAACTCCATCTCTACTAAAAACACAAACATTAGCCAGGTGTGATGGCGCATGCCTGTCGTCCCAGCTACTTGGGAGGCTGAGGCAGCAGAATCGTTTGAACCCAGGAGGTTGCAGTGAGCCGACAGAGCACCACTACTGCACTCCCACCTGGGTGACAGAGCAAGACTCTGTCTCAAAAAAAAAAAAAAAGACAGAAAAAACAATGTTAGGCTGGCACAGGTCCCTACTGCGTCAGCCTCAGAATCTGTAGCATGTAGAAGATGTAGGCGCATTGGCAAAATCTGAAGACAGTAAATCCTGCCATATGCTGTCAGTGAGAACCAGGACCTGTGTAAAACGCAGGTTACGTTATTTTTAGGTCAACAGAGTGATGGGGATGAGCCTCTGTGCGAGCCAGGAGCTGGCCTCTGGTCCTCACACTTCCCCTTTGCATCATGTCCACATGGGGCTAGTGGGAGGGCATCACTGTGAGCTTCTCTTAGAGTGTCTGGGAGAGAAGCTAAGCAGAAGCGCCAGCCTAGGAGGGGAGACCCACCCTTCACTCCCCTCGGGCTCCTCCCCAGCCACACAGTCAGGAGGGGCCTTCGCTTCTTCACGCAGAGAGTACTGGGACTTAGAGAATCTCTTAGCCCCTTCCAGCGCTAACTTCTTTGGTTCTATAATTGTGTGTTCATTGACATTGATTAACTCTGGATTGAATTACGTGGATTTTGATTGGCTTAAGACGTGAATGAGGATTTGGGGCCTCCTCCCCAAACACCTGGGTTTTATAGTTTATAATGGTGACTGTGTGTTTTGCTGGAACGATGTGAAACCTTCCTCACAGCTGTTGTGGAAGGTGTTCAGCAGACTCACATAAATGCACTTCACAAATTCATTTAGGTGTTTGGGAAGAGAAGGCACTGCCAGCGTTTATTCATTCCACACAATTGCTGCATGCCCGTCCTTTGCCGGCCACTGTTGTTGGGACACATTAAATTTTTACATGTGGGGGGTAGGGAGAAAGATGGACAGTAAGCAAGACATAAACCTAGAGGAAAATGGACCCGGGTAAGGGGCTGCAAAGCCAGGAGTGACCAAACACAACTTCTTCTTGTGACATTCTCAAGGGAGGTCCTGCGGTCTGTAAGCTTCTCCTTTGGCCTTTGAGGGAAGCCTCGGCCACACTGATCCCACTGTCAATTCAGTAACCGCCAGGTTCTCGTGGCAGTGCGTGGGGTATGTAGACACCATAAGGTGGAAAACACGCACTTGTGCAAGTTCCACACCCACTGGAAATGGCGTGATCTATAAGATGGTTACCTTTGGGTACATCCAGACGCTGAACACACCCGCACATACACAAACAGCATTTCCTAATTTTGTGAAATGCTATCCTTAATTTTGCATTAAAAAGTCACCTAGGGGCCGGATGTGGTGGCTCATGCCTGTAATCCCAGCATTTTGGGAGGCCAAGGCCAGCGAAGCAGAGCTTGCAGTGAGCTGAGATAGCACCACTCACTCCAGCCTGAGTGACAGAGTGAGACTCCACCTTGGGGGGAGGAACAAAAAAAGTCACCTAGGAAGTTCCAAGACTTATAGAAGGGCTTGAAAGCAACACATTCTCTTAGATTTGTTGAACCTCTGCCTCCTGGGTTCAAGCAATTCTCATGCTTCACCCCAGAGTAGCTGGGATTGCAGGCGCCCACCACCATGCCTGGATACTTTTTGCATTTTCAGTAGAGATGGGGTTCCACCAGTGGTTCTCAAAGTGTCCTCCATGGACCAGCAGCATCAGCATCACCTGGAAATTTGTTAGGGCTGCAAATTCTCTGGCCCCTCTTGAGACCAACTGAATCAGAAATGATGGGGTAGGGCCCAGAAATTCATGATTTTTGTCTGTTTGTTTTGTTTGTTTTTGAGACAGGGTCTCGCTCTGTCGCCCAGCCTGGAGTGCAGTGGTGCGATCTGGGCTCACTGCAAGCTCCGCCTCCCGGGTTCACACCATTCTCCTGCCTCAGCCACCCGAGTAGCTGGGACTACAGGCACCCACCAATGCACCCAGCTAATTTTTTTGTATTTTTAGTAGAGACGGGGTTTCACCATGTTAACCAGGATGGTCTCGATCTCCTGACCTTGTGATCCACCCTCCTCGGCCTCCCACAGTGCTAGAATTACAGGCGTGAGCCACCGCGCCGGGCCTAGCAATCCGTTTTAACGAGCCATCCAGGTGATTCTGATCATGTTTGAGAATCACTGCTAGATCATACAAAGGATATTTAATGATAGAAATACTATCTTACAGTTTTAATGGTCATTTTCTCATTTGAGCTGTGGTAAACAGTGCAGAATCAGCAACAGATATTAATGCCTATAACAAAAAAAACAAAAAAAAAGAAAGAAAAAACCGGAGGGTTGAGGATGCCTGGATCCCACAGCTATTAAGCATTAAATAAATGATCCTGGTATTCTGCTTCATTGCTCCTTCTGAACTTTCTCTATTTAATTCTTTCTCAGCCCTTCCTTCTTTTATCCACAATACTGAAAGGCCTTAAACCCCTCAGATAAGTAGGAGACAGAATATAGAGATTAGAGTGGATACCTCGAAATATTGGTGACAAAAATCTCCAGTGTCTGAACTGTAACTTCCTACAAATGAAGAGCTTAAAGTTATAGTTCAATGTTTTTCTCTTTCACAAGAAGAAAGGACCACGCAGAGCTGAAATACTCACTCCCAGAAGCCTCCTCAGGGCAGCGGGTGGCCTGGCTACCGACGGCAGGATCATCTACCAAGGCCCCAGGCCCAGGGCCTTCTGGTTACACCGGGATCCACGGGCTGGGGCTCCGTGGCACCGTGGGGGTGCTGTGGTTTTGTGATCCACACTGCCATCTTCTGGGGAGTCTCATCAGAGACCGTGGCTACGTTTTTAGTGCAAAGCTTTGAGTCCAAGACTGTGGTGGGGGCACGTCTCAGTTCAACTGGACCTATTCCAACCAGCTAATGATGGTGATGGTGATGAGAAGGAGGAGGAGGAGGGTGGCGGTGGTGACGAAAAACAGGATTCTGGAGTTTACAGCGGTTCTCACTCTTTTAAAAGCACATCCCATAAAGAGTACAGCTGATCAAACAACAAAAGAAGAAAATAAATAAGAGCGCTGCTACTATTTTTAAAAGGTGGAAGTGGACAGAACAGCCTTCAGGGGCAAGTGAAGAAAACTGGAGAATATGCACTCTACAGAGACTGGTTCTGGAACGTGGGACCCTGAGCACTTAGCGAATTCTTTGTTTTCCAAAGTTTCTCCACTAAGCACCTTGCAGGGTGCATTGCTTCAGATGGCAGGCTGCATGAGCTTTCACAAAGTAGGGAACAACGGAGACAGTAACTTGATTCCAGACTTCCAGCCTGGAGAACTCTGAAACAATACATTGGGGTTACTTTTAAGCCAGCCAGATTGTAAGAGAAATGTAGTGTTTCTCAGTGGGAGAAGCTACAAGCCTGTAATCTAGTGCTTGACAGGGCCTGTTCCACCTTCCTCTTAGCTCCTGATGTTACCAGCGTCCTCCTCACTCCAATCACTGCCTCCTCCATCGTTAGGCGACATTCTTCGTGTGTGTCTGTCTCTTCTCCTCTTCTAACGACACCAGGCATATCAGATTAGGGGCCCTCCCTCCTCCAGTATGACCTCATTTTACTCACATTTGTGATGATCCTGTTTCCAAATAAGGTCACATTCTGAGGTTCTGGGAAGCACGTGGATTTCAGGGGAGCACTCTCCAGTAAATAGGCTTGGGTTCCGATCTGGGTTTAGGTACTAATTAGCTGTTCAGTCGTGAGGCAGCTCTAGCCACCCATTTCCTCATCTGGTAATGTAAAGGAGTTAGCACGTGCCTGGCACAGAGTATACTCAGCAGAAGACAGCTATTATTTTTGCTTTCACTATCAGAAAAAAAGTGTGTGTTTGCTTGTTTGTTTGTTTGTTTTTGAGATGGAGTCTCGCTCTGTCACCCAGGCTGGAGTGCAGTGGCCGCGATCTCAGTTCACTGCAAGCTCCGCCTCCCGGGTTCACGCCATTCTCCTGCCTCAGCCTCCCAAGTAGCTGGGACTACAGGCGTCTGCCACCACGTCTGGCTAATTTTTTATATTTTTAGTAGAGACGGGGTTTCACCATGTTGGCCAGGATGGTCTCGATCTCTTAACCTTGTGATCCACCCACCTCGGCCTCCCACAGTGCTGGAATTACAGGTATGAGCCACTGCGCCCGGCCGAGAAAAGTTTTAATAAATTTAAAGAGAGAGAAAACAAGATCATGCAGTCCCTGGACCAAAGCAGACCGTTTAAATAAAGAGAGCTTTGGAAAGCATGGTTTCCACCTGAATTCCTTTCTCCCTCTCACATCACACTTAGCATCTACTACAAAAATCTGATGTAGCTCAGGAGACACTGGGTTGTCATTAACCAGTTGTTTCTGATGAGGTAGATGACATTTGGGTCCATTTCAGTCTCCAGGGGAGGCTCAGAAGAGACGCACAGCTCTGCCACCTTTTCTACCCACCTCTCCCTACACTGTGCAAGCTTGTGTTTCCGGAACCAGGTTCGTTCTGACTGGATCCCAGGGTGTCCGAGGCCTTTTGTGCTAGCAGAAGGGAGTGTACAATCCAGCCTCCTCATCAACCTGATCGAACTTCTCTTCATTAACTTTGAGTCTTGTGGATTTAGAGATACATTATTTGAGAAGGCGATGATATGAACATATTAGAAACCATGAATATTTGGGGATGAATTACTTTTCCAACAAATTAGAGCCCTAAGGGGGCAGGACTTTTCAAAGAGAAAAAGGAAGTTGAAGAAAGTTCCAGAGCCTGACTTGCGGCAGGGCACGTGTTCACCTGAGAAATGTGGTAATGGGGTAACTGAGATCCTCTGAACAGTAACCAACTTGCCACCTGAGAAAAAAGCCCTGAAGGCAACAACTGCAGCATTTCCATGTGTACAGTGTTCCAGGCACTGCCCTAAAAATGTCCATGTGACTTTGTGTATACATGTGTTTACAGAATGTGTAAATAAATAGGAGCAGAATATGAAACACATGCGTCTGCGTTTATAAACTCCGCATCCACTCATGCTAATGAAATTATTTCCATCTGACAACAAACAGTCATTATCTGTGGAGGTGCTACGAATTAGAGAGATTACCGGGATCTTTGTCCTCGCACTTGGAGAAATGGAGTCACTAATGTTTTTACCATGAAAGGCAGGAAACATG
This sequence comes from Colobus angolensis palliatus, assembly GCF_000951035.1. Taxonomy (NCBI): domain Eukaryota; kingdom Metazoa; phylum Chordata; class Mammalia; order Primates; family Cercopithecidae; genus Colobus; species Colobus angolensis. The sequence continues at coordinate 7,083,052 of NW_012120932.1, forward strand.
GCTGATGTCAGCACTGAAAACTTAATTGCTCAAGGAGCATATAAATCGGAAAGTAACCATCTGAAATTTTTTCACCACAGAGGAACTTTTAAACTCAAATTCATTTCCATTGCCCGTTGCAATTGACATCTCATGTTTTCATGTATTCATTTTTAGCAAAGTTTTCCAAGCCTATCAATAAATTGGTGTGCGTAAAAATCTCCGCAGAACTTGTTTAAAATGTGTATTTCTGACTCCAGAGAGTCCGAGGAAGTGAGCCCCAGTCAATGCCAGGAACCGCCTCTCTCAGTCTTAAAACTTGAGAAAGTTACAATTGTCTTATCTGAGTTTCTTTCTCAGGAAACCAATCATCAGGCCTCCCAGATAAACATCAAGGAACGGAAACTCACCAGATTGCAGCATCTGGAAGATCAGACTTCAGACCCCTCACAGGCCATGACTGCCTCACCCACCACCTGCTGCCTGTGGACCAACTCCTCTTCCTTACCCTCCCTCATTTCTGTTTTCCCAGGCAGGCTCACATTGTTCGCTGCCACCTCCGCTCTTAATTTTAGCCCACCAGGGAGGTGGATTTGAGGCGGAGCTCCCATCTCTTCAGCTGTAGCACCTGATTAAAGCCTTCTTCCCTGGCAATACTTACTGTCTCAGTGATTGACTTTCTGTGCAGTACCAGTGCCTCGCCACAACACACTGAAGAGAGAGCTACAAGCATGTGGATTACATGTGATTTTCGTTTTCTTAAATACTGAATCAAGGTTGGGAGCATGCTGTTGTCCTTAGGTGTTCTCAGAGGACAACCCGAGATACGGTTGACATTCAGATGCAGCTCCTCTTACTTTTGTGGCAGCGCCCCTCACACTGCACAGGGAGCACAGACCCCATCCACATCCATCAGTGGCTGCACTGCCAAGGCACATCACATCTCCTGGTTATTTAATCACACACCCACCCACCCACACACACACACACACACACACACACACACTCACTCCCCCAAGGCATGGGGTCCTGTTGGTAGCAACAGCAAAGTCATTCATACTTCTCCCTCATACACGCACCACGGGCAGACGTGATGGCCTGTTGTCCTCACGCTTCCTCTGGTGTTGCTCAATGTCTCATTCCAAGTGAGGGTGTTTAAGAGCTGCATGCCTCCTCCGCCTCTTCCTGTGCGGCAGTGATCTCGGCAGACACTCATTCTACATGGCACAGTTGCAGCATGGAAGGGGTCACTCAACTGCATCAGACTTTATAAAGGCACTGTTTCAGGGTTTATCTGTTGCTCCATGTCGCCTGGCCTAACTTGACTTACACATACGCCAAAAGTTGATTCATACTTTGGACACGGGCATTTTTATCCAGCTATAAAATGTCTGCTCATACGCATATGATAGTAATGGCTTTTCCACATCTTAAGCCATTGAGTTTTATGTGCTATCCATAGAGATGTTTTAAAAAGAAATTTTGTGAATAAACTTTTCTACTTTTTCTCCTGGCATAACATTTGTAAATTTGGGACGATTTTATAAGATTCTTGGCAGCAAAGTAAACTACCTGTTTTTAGGATAAGAAGTGGGAGTTTGAATTATGTCCCTATGGTTTTGGCAACACAGTTGCATACTGCAAAGCATTATTTTGTGCTTGTCTTAAAACCTAAATTGTTCCACTGGAGAGCTCAGAGTTTTCTTGTGTAGGAATAAAGCAGAAGTTTGAAAAGTTTTTTTTTTTGTTTTTTTTTTTAAAGACTGTGTATCACTCTGTCACCTAGGCTGGAGTGCACTGCCACGATCTTGGCTCACTATAGCCTCTGCTGCCCGAGTTCATGCCATTCTCCTGCCTCAGCCTCCCGAGTAGCTGGGATTGCAGGCACCTGCCACCACACCTGGCTAATTTTTGTATTTTTAGTAGAGACGTGGTTTCGCCATCTTGGCCAGGCTGGTCTTGAACTTCTGACCTTGTGATCTGCCTGCCTCAGCCTCTCAAGGTGTTGGGATTACAGGCATGAGCCACCGCGCCTGGCAGTTTGAAAAGCTGTATAGAAGACAGTACACTAGGGACTGCGTCGAACTTGATTTTCCTTTTTCTGTGTAGTATGTGAAATAATTGTTTGTTTCACCCACTCAGACTCCTTTTGGCATTCACAAGAGATTCTTCCTCACTGCTCATGTTTGGGATGCTTTTCTGAATTGTAGTTTATGTTATTATGCTCATTCTTCTCTTCATGCCTCAATGAGCCATTTTTACACAGCAACTCAATTGTGTAAATTGGGAAAATAAAATAACTGTCTTACCCAAGTCCTCAAGAAAGAGGAGCCGGAGTCTTGATTAAAGAGCTGGTATTTTGTTTGGGGGGTACAAACCCAGGGCCAAGAGGGTGAGGGAAAACAAGCTGTAAGGCAAGAAAAGATGCTGGTTAGTGTGGCATTGAGAGGTGAAGCCAGCTGGGCTTACTGGGTCCAGTGGGGACTTGGAGAACTTTTCTGTCTAGCTAGAGGATTGTAAATGCACCATTCAGCACTCTGTGTCTAGCTAGAGGATTGTAAACGCACCAATCAGCACTCTGTAAAATGGACCAATCAGCACTCTGTAAAATGGACCAATCAGCACTCTGTAAAATGGACCAATCAGCGCTCTGTAAAATGAGCCAATCAGCAGGACGTGGGCGGGGACAAGGCAATGAAAGCTGGCCACCCCAGCCAGCAAACCAGAGGAGTCCGCTTCCACAGTCTGGAAGCTTTGTTCTTTCGCTCTCCACAATACATCTTGCTGCTACTCACTCTTTGGGTCTGTGCCACCTTTAAGACCTGCGACACTCACTAGGAAGGTTCGCGGCTTCATTCTTGAAGTCAGCAAGGCCAAGAACTCACTGGAAGGAACCAACTCCAGACACAGTACTGGACTGGCCACAGCATCACAGTGAGCCGCCAACGGATGTTCCCTCCCCACGGGGGATTTCTCCAGGAGGGTTATGACTCCACGGAAGAGGTGGAATATCTTCCCAACTCCTTCCCTATCCTGTATACCAGTTGCCAATGTGCACCCCCAGGTAGCCGAAGGCCCCTCACTTCTGGGTTGCATCGTCTAGCCCCTTGGTGGCTTGTAAGTCTCACTTCTGTTCTCTATTAAATGACCTTTCTTATGGGGTGTTTCAAGGATTAAACAAGATAATGAATGCAGGCAGGGCTTGGTGGCTCATGCCTGTAATCCCAGCACTTTGGGAGGCCAAGACAGGTGGATCACTTGAAGTCAGGAGTTCAAGACCAGCCTGGCCAAAATGGTGAAACCCTGTCTCTACTAAAAATACAAAAAATTAACTGGTCATGGTGGTGAGCATCTGTACTTCCAGCTACTTGGGAGGCGGAGGCAGGAAAATCACTTGAACCTGGGAGGTGGAGGTTGCAGTGAGCCAAGATAGCGCCACTGCACTCCAGCCTGGGTGACAGAGTGAGACTCCATCTCAAAAACAATAAAAATCCAGATTATGAATGTAAAACCTTAGTCATTATAAGTACTCAAGAAAATGACTGACAAAAGAAAAGGTGCTGGGGCCCTGAGTTCCTGCTCCTCTGTGAGATGAGGCTTAGGATCAGCCAGAGAGGAGCAGAGGAGACATCTGGGTATGGTGACAGACTTGGAACCATGTCCAATGTTTATGTGCAGCTGTTTCAACCAAATTTATGAGAGTGGAGGGAAAAGATAGGATTCAAAGATGTTTCTGCAGCAATAATAATAAGCAAAAATTAAATAACTTTGGATGCAAAAGACTCACTCTGCAGTGGCCAAGTCTAATTGCTTATAATGGCCTCCTCAGGAAAATATCTATTTCAACATTGTTCCAGGAATGCAAAGAATGCTGGAAATCATTTATTCCACCTTGTTTCTGCCCTTTCTCGTGAGGAATGGGGGTAAATATCATGTAGACCAAAAGCAAAAGTTCACAGCTCCATCTGTGCACTTTTTTGTTGCAGCGAACCGAGATCGTGCCACTGCACTCCAGCCTGGGCGACAAAGCGAGACTCCGTCTCAAAAAAAAAAAACAACAACAACAAAGTGCTTCTTTTGGCCATGCACGGTGGCTCGTGACTGTCTTCCCAGCACTCTGGGAGGCCGAGGTGGGTAGATCACCTGAGGTCAGGACTTCCATACCAGCCTGACCAACATGCTGAAACCGCCTCCATCTGTCAGCAACTCACTGGGGCAGAGCTGTTCCTTTAAATCTGGGAGGTAAAAAAATCTAAGTTCCAAAAGCTGACTTTCAACTTTCCCCCACACAGAATTCACTTATTTTGAATGGCACAGTTACAGGTTTCACTACAGAGCGGCAACCCCACTTCATTTCAGCCAAGAAAACTCACATTAAAGAAAAAGCATCCAAGGCCTGTGGAGAACAGATCTAACGCCAACACAGTCAAACCCTGAAGCTGAAACATTTAAAAATAGATATTCTCATATTGCTTGTTACTTTTTTTCATGGCATACAGTGGAATACCTTAATTCTCTGGTGACTCTGTTAAGGACACAAATTTCATTCAGCAAATATTCCCTGAGATTTGGGGTGGGGTCGTGGGCCTTAACCTGGAAGCATTGTGTGAGCTTCCCGAACTCAAGGACCTTGCAGGTTAGGTGAAAATATGTGACAATTAACAAATACAGTCGTGAAAAGACTGTTGTAAGGCAGCATGCGATTCTGGATGAGTGAGTGACAGAGGTAACCAAGGGCCCCGTATTTCAGAGAGAGAAAGGGCCCTGTGGGCTGGACAAATCGACGAAGGTTAGACTTGAGGTAAGTTTTGAAAAGGGTGAAAAGGATTTGGCTAGAGAGAAGGGGCTAAGGGAAGCAGATAGTCCAGGCCGAGGGGATGTTATGGGTAAAGATGGCGGGAAAATGCGTGCCGCAGTCCAGGGCAGAGTGGGACGTCATAATCGCAGGTGTGTCGTGAGCACCTGCTGTCCATTTGGATGTGCTGAGCCCTTCAACATTACGGTCTCATTTAATGCTCAAAATATGCCCACAAAGAGGCATTCTTTCACCCAGGCAGGAGTGTAATGGCACGGTCTCAGCTCACTGCAACCTCCGCCTCCGGGGTTCAAGCAGTTCTCCTGCCTTGGCCTCCCGAGTAGCTGGGATTACAGGCACCCACCACGATGGCCGGCTAATTTTTGTATTTTTAGTAGATACAGGGTTTCACCATGTTGGTCAGGCTGGTATCAAAGTCCCAACCTCAGGTGATGTACCCACCTCGGCCTCCCAAAGTGCTGGGAAGACAGGCGTGAGCCACCATGTCCCGCCAAAAGAGGCA
>NW_012120932.1:7088482-7093799 GCF_000951035.1 Colobus angolensis palliatus
CTCCCAGATTCATGCCATTCTCCTGCCTCAGTCTCCCGAGTAGCTGGGACTACAGGCGTCTGCCGCCGCATCTGGCTAATTTTTTGTATTTTTAGTAGAGACGGGGTTTCACCATGTTAGCCAGGATGCTCTTGATCTCCTGACCTCGTGATCCACCCGCCTCAGCCTTCCAAAGTGCTGGAATTACAGGTGTGAGCCACCATGCCTGGTCCAAAAGAGTGACTGTCCGAAGGTCAGAGCAGGGCAGTGATTTGAACTCAGGATGAGGGTTCAGGTCAGACTGTGAGACGCCTCATTGGCTAAGTTTGTGTGGGGTAACTCATGAGACAGAAAGAATACAAAGAAAATGAGACTCAGTCCTCAGACTCATAACCTGGTTGGGGAGAAAGCCAGCAGTGGTGTGCAGAATGAATGGGCGCAGAGATGCAGGGCCAGGTGCCTGGCGGTGAGAGCTTGGATCAGTGCTTCTGAGGACATGGCTCCATGACCAGCAGCATCGGCATCAGCATTACCTGGGAACTTGCTAGAGATGCAGATTTTCAAGCTATACCCCAGGCCTGGTGATTCAGACACTCTGCGGGTGGGGCCCAGCAGGCTGCATGTCAACAGCTCCTCCAGGTGAGCCGGGTGCTGCTAAAGCCTGAGGACTCGGTAGTGAGGGTTAGGGCACAGTGGGAAAGGGCCAGCTGGGAGATACTACAAAGGAGGAATTCGCAGAGACCCTTTCTGTGGTCAGCTTCCACCCACTCTGTCCTCGGTCTCGCCATCTGTACCTTGGTGACCGATTGGCTGTCTGGGACTGGAAGAGAGGGAGCGGTCAGTGTTTCCGCTGAGGTTTCAGGTCTAGGATAATGGGCGGTCCGATTTGCGTCCGGTAGACCTGTGTTCAAGTCCTGGATCTGCTACATTCCAGCTGTATTACTTCACCTCTTCGAGGCTTAGTTTCCTCATCTGTAAAATGGGAATAGCAATAACATCACCCTGTTAGGAGTCTTGTAGGAGTGAAATGAGATCACGTGAAAATACATTCGGACTGTGAAAAGCTATGAAAATATAGGCCATCATTAGTGACAGAAAGGTAGAGAGGCTCTGGTCATGATTTGGTTTTATTAAATGTATAAAGTATGCATAAAAAGTGATGGTAAAGGCTGGGTGTGGTGGCTCACGCCTGTAATCCCAGCACTCTAGGAGGCCGAGGTGGGCGGATTGCCTGAGGTCAGGAGTTCAAGACCAGTCTGGCCAACATGGTGAAACCCCGTCTCTACTAAAAATACAAAAAAATTAGCCGGACATGGTGGCATGGGCTGTAATCCCAGCTACTCAGGAGGCTGAGGCAGGGGAATTGCTTGAACCAGTGAGGTGGAGGTTGCAGTGGGCCAAGATCACGCCACTGCTCTCCAGACTGGGCGACAGAGCAAGATTCTGTCTCAAAAAAAAAAAAAAAGAAAGAAAAATTAATGGTAGAGTAGCTTACTCTGAATACCCCTGTGCACAGTTAAAGATGAGTCTGAACCTAAGAGATGGAAATACAGATTTAGGAGTCATTGGCAAAGAGATGAATAATAAGAATAGGTTTGCCTTTTTTTTTTCTTTTTTCAGAGAAAGGGCTAGAAAGAGAGTCTGTCTTTGTGTAAAATACCACAGTCTATAAAGTTCAGAATTATGGGATGACAGGGTGCATGACATCCCCAAAGGTGCTTCTGGCATAGTCTAGGGAACCCCACAGATAGAGATAGAGGAGACAGTGGCCAACATATGAACCCTTTGGATGGGCAGTGCCACTAAGACCATTGAGAAGGTAATTTAAAGATTAAAATAGGGGATGCACCAGAACAGGCAGATGTGGAATAGAGATGTAGCCAGCATGGTATACAGAGTAGCAACTTGGCTTTGCAAGAAATGTAACATATTTGTGTGTGTGTGTGTGTGTGTGTTTTATTTATTGTTAATGTTTACTTTGAGAAAAGTTACTATTAATGCTTACTTTGAGAAAAGAATAATTGAAATATTATTTGATTACAATAAAATTCATCCTTCTAAAGTGTATAATACAGGCTGGGCGCGGTGGCTCACGCCTGTAATCCCAGCACTTTGGGAGGCTGAGGCGGGCAGATCACTTGAGGTCAGGAGTTCGAGACCAGCCTGGCCAATATGGTGAAACCCCGTCTCTTTTAAAAATACAAAAATTAGGCCAGGTGCGGTGGCTTATGCCTGTAATCCCAGCAGTTTGGGAGGCTGAGGCGGGCGGATCACAAGGTCAGGAGATCGAGACCATCCTGGCTAACACAGTGAAACCCCGTCTCTACTAAAAATACAAAAACAAAATTAGCCAGGCGTGGTGGCAGGCGCCTGTAGTCACAGCTACTCGGGAGGCTGAATCAGGAGAATCACTTGAAACTGGGAGGTGGAAGTTGCAGTGAGCCGAGATTGTGCTGTTGCACTCCAGCCTCGGTGACAAAGTTAGACTCCGTCTCAAAACAAAGCAAGACCAAAAAAAAAAAAAAACGAAACCCAACTTTTATTTTAAGTTCAGAGGTACAAGTACAGGTTTGTTACGTAGGTAAACTCGTGTCATGAGGGTTTGTCGCACAGATTATTTCATCACCCAGGTATTAAGTCCAGTACCCAATAGCTATCTTGTCTGCTCCTCCCGCTCCTCCCACCTTCCACCCTCCACCCTCAAGTAGACCCCAGTGTCTGTTGTTTCCATCTTTGTGTTCGTAAGTTCTCATCATTTAGCTCCTACTTCTAAGTGAGAACGTGCAGTATTTGATTTTCTGTTCCTGTGTTAATTTGCCAAGGATAATGGCCTCCAGATCCACCCATGTCCCTGCAAGACATGATCTCGTTCTTTTTTATGGCAGCATTCTTAAACACTTTATCACCCCAAAGAGAAATTCCATACCCATTAGCTGTGATTTCATTCCTTCTGCCCTCAGCCTCTGGCAACTATTAATCTACTTTCTGTCTCTATGGATTTGTCTATTTTGGATATTTTATATAAATGGCATCATGCAATACGTGGCTATTAGCCTAACATAGTGTTGTCAGGCTTTCTCCATATTGTAACATTTCTTTTTATTGATGAATAGTATTCCATTTGTTCAGCCATTCGTGGACGTTTGTGTTGCTTCCACTCCTTGGCTATTTAGAATAATGCTTCAGTGAACATTTTTGTACAAGTTTTTGAGTGGACACGTGTTTTCAGTTCTCTGGGGTATATACCTAGGAGGTATATACCTAGGCCATGTGGTCATTCTGTTTAACTTGTTGAGGAACTGCCAGACTGTTTTCCAAAGCAGCTGTACCATTTTATGTGTCCACCAGCAGCATATGAGGTTTCCAATTTTCTCCACATCCTTGCCAACGCTTACTATTGTCTGTCTTTAAAAATGATGATTATCCTACTAGGTAGGAAGTAGTATCTCACTGTAGTTCTGATTTTCATTCTCCTAATGGTTCATGGTGTTGAGTATCTTTCCTTATGCTCACCGGTCATTGTATATCCTCCTTGCAGAAATGTTTCCTCAAATTCGTCGCTCATTTTTATTGCCCTTTCATTGTTTAGTGGAGTTCTTTATATAGAGTTATTTATATATTCTAGAAACAAGTTGTTTATCAGATATATCATCTGCAAATATTTTCTCCCATTCTGTGTCCTTTTTTCACTTTTTATTAGTGTTCTTTGTTGCACAAAATTTTAATTTTTTTTTTTTTTTGAGACAGAGTCTTGCTCTGTTGCCCAGGTTGGAGTGCAGTGGCATGATCTTGGCTCACTGCAACCTCTGCCTCCCAAATTCAAGCAATTCTCCTGCCTCAGCCTCCTAAGTAGCTGGGATTACAGGCGTGTGCCGCCACACCTGGCTTATTTTTGTATTTTTAGTAGAGATAGGGTTTCTCCATGTTGACTAGGCTGGTCTTGAACTCCTGACCTCAGGTGATCCACCTCTTTGGCCTCCCAAAGTGCTAGGATTACAGGCGTGAGCCACCACCCCCAACCAAGATTTTAAAATTTTGATGAAGTTCAATTTGTTTATTTTTAATTGCTAGTTCTTTTGGTGTCACAGCTAAGAAACTATTGCCTAAGTTAAAGTCACAACGATTCACACCTATATTTTTCTCTAAGAGTTTTACAGTTTTAGCTCTTACATTTAGGTCTTTGATACATTTTGAATTATTTTTTGTATATGGCGTGAAGTGGGGGGTCCAACTTTTTTATTTTGCATGTGGATGTGTGTGGTTTCCTCAGCATCCTTACTTTAAAAGTCTATTCTTTCCTCATTGAATTGTCTTAGCACCATTGTCGAAAATCAATTGATCCTGAAAGTAATGGTTTATTTCTGGACTCTCAATTCTACTCCATTTATTGCTATGTCTATCCTCATAACAGTACCACATCATCTTGATTACTATAGCTTCAGAGTGAAAATGTGAGTCCTTCTACTTTGTTCTTTTTCAGACCTGTTTTGTGTATTCTGGATCTGTTGCACCTCCATATGAATTTTAAGATAAACTTTTCAACTTCTGGATAGAAAGCAGGTAGGCTTTTGATAGGGATTATGTTGACTAATTTGAAGAGGATTATTATCTTAATGATATTATCCTCCAATGTATGAACATGGCGTGTCTTTATATTTAATTCTGCTTTAGTTTCTTCCAAAAATATTATATAGTTTTCAGTGTACAAGACTCACATTTCTTTTGTTAAATGTATTCCTCAATGTCTTATTCTTTTTGATGTTATTGTTGATTGAATTGAATTGTTTTCTTAATTTCTTTCTTTCTTTTTTTCCTTTTTTTTTGGATATGGGGTCTCCCTCTGTCTTCCAGGCTGGAGTAGCATGATCACAGCTCACTGCAGCTTTGAACTCCTGGGCTCAAGGGATCCTGCTGCCTCAGCCTCTTGAGTAGCTAGGCAGGCATGGGCCATCACACCTGGCTAATTTTTTTTTTTATATATTGTAGAGATGGGGTCTCACTGTGTTGCCCAGGCTGCAATTCCTGGCCTCAAGTGATTCTCCTGTCTCAGCCTCCCAAGGTGCTGGGACTGCGGGCATGAGCCACAGTGCTCATTTCATTTTGTATTGTTCATTACTGGTGATGGAAATGTAACTGGCTTTTGTATATTGATCCCGTATCCTGCAAACTTCTAATAGGTGTTTTTGGTTTGTCTTTGTGTGTCTATTTCTTTGGATTTTCTATATACAAAAGCTTGTCATCTGCAGATACAAAGAATTTTGCTTCCTCCTTACCAGTCTGGGTGCCCTTTATTTCTTTCTCTTGACTAATTGTTCTGGTTTAAATTTTTAACAATTTT
>NW_012120932.1:7094539-7095034 GCF_000951035.1 Colobus angolensis palliatus
CTAGAGGAATTTTATGTGGTTGAAGTGGCTTTGATTGGTTCTATACGTAGTCCTTTAAATGAGTCGTTACAGTCTCGCCAATGCACATTAACATAGCAGTTTCTCATTGACTGAACAAGTACCCTGGGTTCTTTGTCCCACCTCCAAGAAAATTAAGGAACATGGACACAAAGGTGGGCCTGGACCAAAAGTTTAATAAGTGAAAGAAAAGGCGGGGAGCGGTGGCTCACTCCTGTAATCTCAACACTTTGGGAAGCCAAGGCGGGTGGACCACAAGGTCAGTATATTGAGACCATCCTGGCTAACACGGTGAAACCCCATCTCTACTAAAAATACAAAAAAATAGCTGGGCGCGGTGGCGGGCGCCTGTAGTCCCAGCTACTCGGGAGGCTGAGTCAGGAGAATGACGTGAACCTGGGAGGCAGAGCTTGCAGTAAGCCGAGATCGCACCACTGCACTCCAGCCTGGGCGACAGAGTGAGACTCAGTCTCAAAA
>NW_012120932.1:7102349-7105079 GCF_000951035.1 Colobus angolensis palliatus
TGCTGTAACTTTGCAGGCAGGCTGCTTCTGTAGTTGGAATTTTCCCCAGGTGATTTTTTCCTTTCCTTCTTCTCACAGTGGCTGTCATCCGGGGTGACTTTGCCTCGCCAGGGATGTTTGGCAATGTCTGGAGACATTTTGGTTGTCACAACTCGAGGGTCATGGATGCTACTGGCACCTAGTGGTAGAGCCCAGGGAGCACCCTACCCTGAGCAGGACATCCCCACACCAATGAATCATTACGTCTAACATGTCAGTAGGGTGGAGGTTGAGAAACCCTGTTATAAATCTCTTGTTTAAATCCTTGAGGATGTGGGCTTCTGAAATAATAATAATAAATAATTTTAATTTGATTTTCCGTGGTTCTATTGCCATCCCTAGGACGTGGAGGCAGAAGGTCTATTTGATTAGGGAAGGGCAGGGAGCAGAATGAAATGTCAAAGAGTATCTCAGTCGAGTACCACACAGCAGTGAAAATGAATGAGATGCAGACACACAGGCCACACAACAACCAGATAACCTTGAACCAAAGAATATACAACATGGGTTCACGGACGTAAAGTTCAAAAACAGGCACAACTACTTTACTGGGCGATTACAGCTGGACAGTAACACTACCAAGAAAATCAAGGATATTATTGCCATAAAGGTCAGGGTAATGATTACCTCTGGGTAGGGAGGTGGAAAAAGGATACCAAGGGACTGGCACCATTCCATTCCTTGAACTTTTCATTTTCCTTTAAATAGTGCTTTTTTGTTTTATGAACTTCTATGTATGTTTCACAAGTAAAACATAAAAGTGGGAGCCATTAGTCAACATTCAAAAATCTCATCCTCCTAAAACAGAAGGAGTACCTAAGTGGAAAAAACAGGTGAATTACTTTTCTGGGTTTTTTGTTTTTGTTTTTTGTTTTGAGACAAGAGTTTTGCTCTTTCACCCAGGCTGGAGTGAAGTGGCACGATCCCGGCTCACCGCAACCTCTGCCCCCCTTGTTCAAGTGATTCTACTGCCTCAGCCTCCTGAGTAGCTGGGATTACAGGCACCCGCCACCACGCCTGGCTAGTTTTGTATTTTTAGTAGAGATGGGGTTTCTCCATGTTGGTCAGGCTGGTCTCAAACTCCCGACCTCAAGTGATCCACCCGCCTCGGCCTCCCAAAGTGCTGGGATTATACATGTGAGCCACTGCGCCCAGCCAAACAAGCAAATTTCAAAGAAAGTCTGGGGTTTAGTTAATAGTCATGTACCAGTCGTAATCTCCTAGTTCTGACACGTGTACTACGGTGATGTAAGATGTTAACAACTGGGAAACAGGGAGCAAGGACGGGGCCTCTCCAAATTATCTTTGCAGTGTAGACCTAAAATTAGTTCAAAATTAAAAGTTTCTTTAAAAACAAGTCTCTAACACATTTATAAATGCTTCCCTCTAACCTTTGATCTTTTTCTCAGCTTTCACTTTATCATCTTTTGATGATATGAGCAACAATGCTGGGAGTGACAGCAGCTCATGCTTAAAGCAAGGCTGGCCCCACAGGCTGCGATGCTGCTGCTACTATTATGGAGGACTGGGGAAGTGCAGAAAAGTCTGAAGAAACAGAAAAAGCAGCTACTCAGATGCAGTCACTACTTTCATTGAGGCATGTTGCCGTCCTGTTTTGGTTTCTCTGTACATTTTAATTTGGCTTACACCATTTTGTAACCTGATTTTTAAAAAACTCTAAACATCACCAGGCACGGTGGCTCACACCTGTAACCCTAGCACTTTGGGAGGCCGAAGCAGGCAAATCACGGGGTCAGGAGTTCAAGACCAGCCTGCCCAATATGGTGAAACCCCGTCTCTACTAAAAATACAAAAAATTAGCGGGCGCGGTGGTGGGTACCTGTAGTCCCAGCTACTCGGGAGGCTGAGGCAGGAGAACGGCGTGAACCCGGGAGGCGGAGCTTGCAGTGAGCCAAGGTTGCACCACTGCACTCCAACCTGGGCGACAGAGAGAGACTCCATCCCAAAATAAATAAATAGATAAAATGAATAAATACACTGTGTATAGGATGCCATGCTTTACTGACCTAAGTCTAGAGTGCTGGGCCTTTAGGCTATTTCCAAGTTCTCTGTCTCATGTAAGCTTCCCTGAACATCTTTATTCCAAATTTATGACTACTTTTTGGATTATTTGCTTAATTTCTTTCTTTTTTTTTTTGGCCACTTCTCTGTTTTTCTTATCATAAATTATTAGGGCAAGCAGTTCTATTAATTAACAGGATAGCACTTTAGCATAAAAATTAACAAGCTTTTAGAATTCTACATCTCATATCATTCAGTATTCCCCACTACCCTTCAAGACTGAATGGCAGATTTTCCTGCTATTTACAGAGACAAGGGAATCACTGGTGAGTAACATCTTTCTTTACACCTGATGGAAGAAAGATGCCATGGAGATGCAGGATTGAGGCAATGATGGCAATAATTAAGGATAAGGAAACAAGCAGCATTTCAAAGCTTCTAGTAATACACCAAGTGCTGTTGAAATGCAGCATCTCATATCTCATTCATTCCTCTGAACAATGCTCTAGGTAGATATTTTCTGTTTTACAGATGAGGGAACTGAAGCCAAACCCAGAGATCCAGCTTCAGAAGAAGGGGTGGGTGATGAAATCAGGATAATATGGGAGGGGAGAAACTATAGACCAGACCCCTTGGAATATGTGTCTCTTTTTTTTTTTTTTTTTTTTT
>NW_012120932.1:7105900-7115607 GCF_000951035.1 Colobus angolensis palliatus
TTTTGAGACGGAGTTTTGCTCTTGTCCCCCAGGCTAGAGTGCAATGGCGCGATCTCGGCTCACTGCAACCTCCTTCTTCCAGGTTCAAGCAATTCTCCTGCTTCAACATCCCGAGTAGCTGGGATTACAGGTGCCCGCCACCATGCCCAGCTAATTTTTGTACTTTTAATAGAGATGGGGTCTCACCATGTTGGCCAAGCTAGTCTCAAACTCCTGACCTCAGGTGATCCACCCGCCTCGGCCTCCCGAAGTGCTGGGATTACAGGCGTGAGCCACTGCACCTGGCTCACTTTTCCTTCTTGACATTTGTATGCAGCATTCCTGATGCTGAGCACTTTCTTACTTTGTCACAGTGTAGCGTGTGTTCATTCATATGGCACATTTGGGCCCAGAAGTTGGTTCCTATTAAAGTTCCATACAAAGTCTGAAATTAGCCATTCCGCGGCCAGGCACAGTGGCTCACACCTGTAACCCCGCACTTTGGGAGGCCAAGGGGGGTGGATCATGAGGTCAGGAGATCGAGACCATCCTGGCAACATGGTGAAACCCTGTTTCTACTAAAAATACAAAAATTAGCTGGGTGTGGTGGCGTATGCCTGTAATCCCAGCTACTTGGGAGGCTGAGGCAAGAGAATCGCTTGAACCAGGGAGCTGAGGGTTGCAGTGAGCCAAGATCGCACCACTGCACTCCAGTCTGGCAACAGAGTAAGACTCTACCTCAAAATAAACAAACAAACAAAAAACATGAAATTAGCCATTCAGCAAAAACAATGTATTTCAAAATTCTTGCTTATTTAATGATAATAATAATAACAAATGGCTACTTTGATTGTGATAATTCTATTATTGTTCTCCAATTGCTGTGCTGATGCATTATGGGATCGAATGTTCCCATTTGGTAAACGTTATTTCTCTTTTACAGCTGTTGAAACTGAGGTTCCGCAAGATTAAGCATCTTGCCCAAGGTCATGCAGCTAGTAACTGACAAAGCTGGTATTTGAACCAGACCTTTTGACTTCAAAACTCATAACCAGTTCATCTTCCTCTCCCATAAATAATACCCACCTTAAAGAATACAACATTTAGGGTTTCATGTAGCTCTAAGAAGTTTGGGATGTCTACTGCAAATTCTAGTGTAATGAAAGGATGCTAAGGAGATGGCTTAAAAAGAAACTGCATTTCTTGTAAAAGTTTTGGTCAAGTAATGTTTATATGTGTGTGTGTGTGTGTGTGTCTTAATTGGTAGAGTTCTAGAAAAAGGTCTAGAAAATTCAACCAAGGTAGGAGAGAACATTTTTCTTTTTCTTTTTTTTTTTTTTTTTTGAGACGGAGTCTCGCTCTGTTGCCCAGGCTGGAGCGCAGTGGCCGGATCTCAGCTCACTGCAAACTCCGCCTTCCAGGTTCACGCCATTCTCCTGCCTCAGCCTCCCAAGTAGCTGGGATTACAGGTGCCCACCACCTCGCCCGGCTAGTTTTTTTTGTATTTTTTTTAGTAGAGACGGGGTTTCACCATGTTAGCCAGGATGGTCTCGATCTCCTGACCTCGTGATCCACCCGCCTCGGCCTCCCAAAGTGCTGGGATTACAGGCTTGAGCCACCGTGCCCGGCCAACATTTTTCTTTTTGTTTCTCCCACTTGACCATCTGAGGATTCTGTGCGTTCTCATTTTGGCAAAATTCATCAGGATATGGTATTGGCTGAACGTTACTCCTGCCTGGGGCAGCAGAGATGTGTGTGGCACCAACTCAGCAGCCGGCAAGAAAAGCCGCCTGCCCCACCTCACTCCTGCACAGTCGCTCCTGTGGGCCTCACTACGGTGCTGCCCATGCTCAGTGTCCAGCACAGCAGAGCCCACCCCTGTCTGTTCAATGATCCTGTTTATTTGACTTTATGACAAAAAGGGTGGAGGGGGCAAAATTCTGTCACCCACAGCAAAATGTGGCGTTTCCCTGGACACTGGAGCCTGGAACTTGGTAACTTAAGTTTGATTTGTGTAATTGTGAATGTCACCCAGACACCCACATCAGTACAAACGCCACGGCAGGGTCAGGGGTCCCAGGTTGCTCAATAGCCACAGCATCAGGTTTTTGCAAGAGCGGCTGACAACAGCGATTTCCCCAGGTCCCCCGGCGGGGCTCCGGAGGCCTCACCCGCACCTGAACCTTGTGCTCTCCATTGAGCGTCACAGATTTCACAGCCCAGAAATCCGCTGATTCAGCTTTGAGTCTCTGGACTCGACCTTTCTCCTGTAATCTCTAAGCTTGTTTTTAATAAATGTTTAACTTCTTGATTAATTTCAGTGATTTCTGAGGTCATTTTTCACAGCACAGAGAATACGCTCTAAACACTTGCGGGGCTGTCCGCTCACTCAAAACTGTAGACGCTTCAGAGTGCTTTTTGTCTCCCTAATACTCTCCCTTATGTGGGCATGAAATTCAGTCCTTGTTCTTTCTGCCATCTGCATAATTGCCAGCATTTCAAGATGCTTGCTTCTCTCTTTCATAGCCATTGGGAAAACAGTGTTTGTTCAACCTTCACTAAATTCGTATTTTTCTGGTGTCTTATGTTCATTTCTTGAGGAGCGGCATATAATTAATTCTTAAATGTTGATTGTTTCGCTATACTGCCTTTTCTTCAGCGATTTACCTGCTTTCCATTTTCCTCCTCCCCATCCACTTATCCCAGGGAGAAAACTTCTCATCCACATCTTTATCCCATTTGGTTTTTGAAAAGCTTTCTGGTTCCGTGGAAGAAGTAAATGCCATCTGCCGCCCTAGAACCCGAGTGGTCTCCTTTGTCATTTTGTGCGAGCTCCGTGGGTCACATTCCCCGTCCTCTGTTCTTGGGTATTGGACTTCGTGGCGCCATGTAATCCTGTAATGGAACCACACTTAAAAGCCGGCGGATTCCTCAGAGTGCGATCGCTCTCAGGCAGTCCCATTACCAGCATTTGTCAATACAGGACTGAGACAGTGAAGCTACCGGGAGGATATCCGAAAGTGGCAGGGAAGACCGGGATGCGTGGGTCTTGGCAGACATTTTGCCAGTGTTCCTTTCCCCTCTGGCTACACCACAAACAGGCTTCTCTCCTTTTCTTTTTTCAGTCTCCCTCCTTCTTACCATGTTTCCTTGTCTTATGATAGCACGTACTTTAAACTTGCCATTGTATGTCCCGTGATATGACTTTTCAATCACTTATACACAGCATTTTAAAAACACGAATTGAAGAATGCTGTACATACTGGTGGACTCTTGTTTTCTTCATGGAAATCTTTAATTTCAAGATGATTCCGATCTCTCTCTCTCCGTTCTTTTAGAGAAATGTTATCAGACAGTATATTACTATTTTCACTTAGCAATATGTAGAGATCATGTTTCCATGCTTATAATCTCCTTTACGATGATTTTTCAGAGGCCTAATTTTCTACTTTGAGACCTGTTCTCTGTGTCAGTATCTCCTGTCTGCATCTCACGATGTGCTGTGTGGTTCCCAGGTGCTCCATCTACATTGTGGACTGCACTAGAATTAAATGGACTCACTTCAATGGAAAAAGTCAAATGGCAGATTTGAAGAGTCGGAGTTGGGATTTAGAGAGACTGTAAGTTCTGCAGTTCAAAGGCACCCAAGATTTTTTAGTTCCTTGTTTTTGCTTGTTATTGCTTAATCTTTTTGGAACGAGTAGAATTATTTTCTAACCTGTCGTCAGAGTTGGGGTGGATGTTCCTGTCACACAGGGAAGAGCAGGACCAGTCCTCAGGCTCAGCATTGGCACAGAATTTGGGGCAGGACCAGTCCTCAGGCTCAGCATTGGCACAGAATTTGGGGCAGGACCAGTCCTCAGGCTCAGCATTGGCACAGAATTTGGGTTTTTATCTCTGAGGTGATTGAGGCATGGACCTAGTTGGAAGGCTGGTGATTGAATGAGACAGTCTCTCGAGGCCTTTGCAACCCTGTGGGGTTTTGTTTTTTGTTTTTGAAAGGGAGTTTCGCTCTTGTCGCCCAGGCTGGCATGTAATGACGCGATCTCGGCTCACTGTCACGTCTGCCTTGCAGGTTCAAGCGATTCTCCTGCCTCAGCCAGCTAAGCAGCTGGGATTACAGGCGCCCACCACCATGCCCGGCTACTGTTTTTGTATATTTAGTAGAAACGGGGTTTCAGCATGTGGGCCAGACTGGTCTTAAACTCCTAACCTCAGGTGATCCACCTGCCTTGGCCTCCCAAAGTTCTGGGATTACAGGCGTGATCCACCGCGCCCATCCCAACCCTGTGGTTTTATAATTCCATGGTAATGTTAGGGTGACTATCTCATACCTACTTTAAGATAAAACTCAGAAGATGGTGGAGACATAAACTGAAGATTACTCTGGCTGGCCCTGAAAGCTTACAATTTGGCTTTCTTTCACAAGGGATAAATTACTCCTTTAGTACCGTGGTATTTTTACAGCTCTAAGATTATAATTTTCGAAGTGCAAGTCAGTGAAGTGTAAGTCAGATCTAATTACCCCACCTTGTCTAATGCTCTAGTGCCTTCTCCTTGCCAATAGAATAAATCCAAACACCTCATTGTGGCCCATAAGGCTCTACAGTGAAGTCAGCTGACTGCGACTGCCGTGTTCTTTTACTTGACAATATGTGCTTTTGCTGCTTCCACACCACAATGGCAGCACTAGAGTGTGGTGCAACAGAGACAGTGTGGTGCTCAAAGACAGAAATATTTGCTGTCTGGCTTTTTTTTTTTTTTTTTTTTTCAGGAAAAGCAAGCCCCCTCCTGCTGTGTATGATCTAGCCGTTACCACCTCCCACCTGTGGCAGGTAGGCACCAACATCTGACCTCCATTGCTTCAAGACCTTGTCATCCTCATGGCTCTCAGCAAGCCAAGCTCCATGACTTTGTCACTGCTCAGTGTACTTGAGTCAGCTCAAGGCTGACTTTGGCTATTTGCACCCGAAGTCAGTGAACTTTGGCTGGGGTGGGATGGGACAGGGTCACAGGGCCTCCTAGGCATGGTGGCTGTGGACCATGTAATTATCTCTTGGAAGGAAAGTACATATAAGGTATTCCTAAAACAACACTTGGAAATAATTTTGAAAATCTGCTTTCCTAGGGAATGTAGGGAAGTTTAAATTTTTCCCCTGAAATTTTGATAATTTGGGTCTATAAAACACACTGATAATAGATTGGTGGGAAATTTTATTAACGTGCACGCACATGCACAGGCATCACACAAAATATGAAAACTCAAAGAATAGCAAGATGGTTGATGCTTAAATATCCTCTTCGTTGGAAAGAGGGGAGATGAAGGAGGCATAGAAATAAATGATTTTCAGGGAAGATGGGAGAGCCCAAAGAACAATGGCCTGGAACCACATTTCTCGAGGCTCGAGGGGAGGTGGCGTCCCAGGTTGAGGGGAGCGAAGGGAGCCCAGGGAGGAAAGCTCCTCCTCACGCCCACGCTCTCACGTTATGCATGTGGAAATTGCTCAGGTAATCAGGAGCTGCTCTCAGAAAGAATGAGTGGGGCCTCAGAGAAAGCCTGGCTGTTTATTTCACCAGTGCAGACTTTTCCCTACAGATGCAAATCTCTTCCACAAAAGGCAGCCTTGCAGGGCTATTCCTGTCCGCAGGCCCTCCAAAGAGTTACCCCAGAGTATGACAAAGAAGTATATTTTGGGATAAAATTTTTTTGGTTTCCTTTAAAAGAGAACTGAGAAACCCAGGAGCCTGAGTAGAGGAAGAAGAAATAATATTAATACTGAGGAAGGAAGTTTTACAATGTGATAATGAATTTCCAAGTGCCTGAACCACAAGAATTCTCTATAATAGAGAATTCTCTATAATATTCTAGACATCAGTATATATCAGAATCTTCTGAACATGGCCTAAAAATACACTACAGATTTCCTGGATTCTGATTCATTGGTTGAAGAGAGGATGTATTGGGAATCTCTGTTTTTAGAATACACTTCTCTGATTATTCTGATGCACATTAGAATTTGAGAAAAACTACCATATAGGAGCTGTAAGTAAAACTAACACAATAGAAAATCAAGCCTCTTTCCTAGTTAGAAAATTTCTTCTCAGCTGCCTACTGCCCTGGCTCTGGGGGGTAATTCTGGCAGGAGAGAAGTTAAAATGCATTTAAAGGCTGAGGCAGGCAGACCGCTTGAGCCCAGGAGTTTGAGGCAGTGAGCTATGAGTGCACCACTGCACTCCAGTCTGGGTGACAGAGCAAGATGCTAGTCAGAGTGACAAGACCAAAAACAACCACGAATGTAACCACACCTGAATAGGACCCATTCACTAGTTAATCTCTGCTCCCCGTTCCATTCATTCTCCCTAGTAATCATTTATTGCCCCTCAACAGAAGCACCTGTATTCCCTGTCTCCCCTCACCCCTCTGAAATAAGGCTGTATAAACACGTGGGCCCCAGTGAGACCCGGGACGATCACTCTGTGATTTCCCCCCGTGTGCACGTTAATACATTTTTATGCCTTTTCTCCAATTAGTCTTTAAAAACAAAAACAAACACGAACAAAACATCACTGAGAGAAGTGAAATAATACCTAAATAAATGAAAAGTTAAACATATTCAGGCGTCAAATTGCCAGTCAATATTCTTGCAAGATTTCGTGGGAATTGACAAACTGACTCTAAAATTCACAGGAAAACTTAAGAACCTAGAATACTCAAATGGCTTTTGGGAAAAAGTTGGGGGATTAACACTACCTGATTTCAAGAGTTATTTAAAGGTACAATAGTGAAAACATATGGTGTTGGTGTACAGAGAGACAAACAGATAAATGGAACGGAACAGGGAGTCTGGAAATCAGAAGTAGATCCACACATACATGAGAATTGACTTTTGACAAAGGTGCAGAGGCTCTTCGGTGTTGGAGCAACTGAATCTACATGTGCAAACCATTGAACTCGGACCCACACCTTGTGCAATATATGCAAATTAACTCAAAATATATCTTAGACCTACAGGTAAGTCTAAACCTGTAAAATGTCTAGAATGAAGGAGTGTAGGGAACTTCACCCTGAAATGTGGCTTCCTGGTATAATGAGTATCTTGAATTAAAGGCCCTTAGAGGTCAACAGACGTTTGATCTGGAAGAGACTTTCTCCTACCTTCATAAAGACCAGATGGACCCACCAGGAGAACAATCGTTTTCCCCTCCGCCTCCCTATTATCTTATTATCCGTTGCAGAAAACAAGACCGAGGCAGTAACTCACGCCTGTAATCCCAGCACTTCGGGAGGCCAAGGTGGGCAGAACGCTTGAGCCCAGGAATTCAAGACTAGCCTGGGCAACGTAGTGAGACCCCCTCTCTACAAAAAATTAAAAAATTAGCAGGACATGGTGGCATGCATCTGTAGACCCAGCGACTCGGGAGGCTGAGGTAAGAGGATCAGTTGAGCACAGGAGGTCAAGGCCAAGATGGTGCCACAGCACTCTAGTGGGGGTGACAAAGCAAGACCAAAAAATAACCACGAATGTAACCACACCTGAATAGAACCCATTCACTAGTTAATCTCTGCTCCCCGTTCCATTCATTCTCCCTAGTAATCATTTATTGCCCCTCAACAGAAGCACCTGTATTCCCTGTCTCCCTTCACCCCTCTGAAATAAGGCTATATAAATACGTGGGCCCCAGTGGGATATGGGGCGATCACTTTCTGATTCTCCCCTGTGCGCACATTAATACTTTCTTTTTTTGTTTTTGAGGCGGAGTCTTGCTCTGTCGCCCAGGTTGGAGTACAGTGGCGCGATCTCAGCTCACTACAGGCTCCGCCTCTGGGGTTCCTGCCATTCTCCTGCCTCAGCCTCCCAAGTCGCTGGGACTACGGCTGCCTGCCACCATGCTAAGCTAAGTTTTTTTTTGTATTTTTAGTAGAGACGGGGTTCCACCGTGTTAGCCATGATGGTCTCTATTCTTCTGACCTCGTGATTTGCCAGCCTTGGCCTGCCATAGTGCTGGAATTACAGGCATGGGCCACCGTGCCTGGCCCACATTAATACATTTTTATGCCTTTTCTCCAATTAGTCTGCCTTTTGTCAGTTGATTTTTCTAGTACATCTTCACAGAGTGAAGGGGAATCTTTCCCTTGGCTCCCAAAAAAACACAGGAAAATGTTTTATGACCCTGGGCTAGGCAAAGTGTTTTTGTTTAGATCCAACACCAAAACACAGTACATAAAAGAAAAAAAAATGACAAATTCGAATTCATCAGGATTAAGAACTTCAGGTCAGGTGAGGTGTCTCACATCTGTAATCCTAGCACTTTGAGGCTGAACTGGGGGGGGCTGTTTGAGGCCAGGAGTTTGAGACGAGCCTGGGCAACATAGTGAGACCATCTCTCTACAAAAAGTTTTAAAAATTAGCTGGGTGTGGTGGCACACACCTGTAGTCCCAGCTACCAGCGGGCTGAGGTGGGAGGAATGATTGAGCCTGGGAAGTAGAGGCTGCAGTGAGATGAGGTCACATCACTGCACTCCAGCCCGGGCCACAGGGAGAGACCCTGTCTCCAAAAAAAGAAAAAAAGATTAAAAACTTCATCTCTTCAAAAGACACTGTTAAGAGAATAAAAGGACAAGCCACAGAATGAGAGGAAATATATATAAACCATATATTTGATAAAAGACTTGTATGCAGAATATGTAAAGAACTTTCAAAACTCAGAAAACAGCCAACCCAATTTTTTTAAATGGGCAAGATATTTGAATGAACCCTTCACCAAGGAAGCTACATAGCTGGCAAACAAGCACAGGAAAATAGGCTTAACATCGTTGTCATTATAGAAATGCAAATTAAAATCACAATGAGAGGCTGGTT
The DNA here is from genome assembly GCF_000951035.1 of Colobus angolensis palliatus. Taxonomy (NCBI): domain Eukaryota; kingdom Metazoa; phylum Chordata; class Mammalia; order Primates; family Cercopithecidae; genus Colobus; species Colobus angolensis. Next base: position 7,114,741 of record NW_012120932.1, read on the forward strand.
ACAGTGGCTCTTGCCTGTAATCCCAACACTTTGGGAAGTCGAGGTGGGAGGATCACTTGAGCCCAAGAGGTCGAGCCCATGATTGCACCGCGACACTCTACCCTGGGTGACAGAGTGAGACACTATCTCTCACACACACACAAATCATAATGAGAAACCACGGCCGGGCGCGGTGGCTCAAGCCTGTAATCCCAGCACTTTGGGAGGCCGAGGTGGGTGGATCATGAGGTCAGGCAATCGAGACCATCCTGGCTAACAGAGTGAAACCCTGTCTCTACTAAAAATACAAAAAATTAGCCGGGCGTGGTGGTGGACGCCTGTAGTCCCAGCTGCTCTGGAGACTGAGGCAGGAGAATGGTGTGAACCGGGGAGGCGGAGCTTGCAGTGAGCCGAGATCGCACCACTGCACTCCAGCCTGGGCCACAGAGCCAGACTCCGTCTCAAAAAAAAAAAAAGATAAACCACTACGAACGGTTAAAAGAAAAACTTAAGACATTAAATTTAACAGAGTTTAATTGAGCAAAGAATGATTCATGAACTGGGTGGCCTCCTGAGCCAGAATAGGTCAGCATAATGCTGGTGGCTGCCACATGATTGGAGAGGAATTATAGAAAAAGAAAATTGAGTGCAATTTGATGATTGGCACAAGAGTAAGTTATAGTCTGTTTATGCATCCAGTTAAGTTATGGTTCACTATGTACAGAGGAACATTAAGGCCCAACTTAACTATGTATGGAGGCAGCTTTAGGGTAACCTTAGTTAATACCTATTAGAATGGCTAAATTTTTTTTTTTTTTTTGAGATGGAGTCTCGCTCTGTCACCCAGGCTGGAGTGCAGTGGCCGGATCTCAGCTCACTGCAAGCTCC
>NW_012120932.1:7115657-7116845 GCF_000951035.1 Colobus angolensis palliatus
TTTTTGAGATGGAGTCTCGCTCTGTCACCCAGGCTGGAGTGCAGTGGCCGGATCTCAGCTCACTGCAAGCTCCGCCTCCCGGGTTCACGTAGAATGGCTAAAATTAAATGGCTAATCATACTAGGTGTTGGGAAGATAGAGATCACCTGGGAACAACCTGTAACAATGGTCCCAGGCTAATGGGAATGTAAAATGCTCTCATGGCTTTGGAAAAGTTTGGCAGTTTCTGAAAACGTTCACCATATAGCAGCCTATGGCGAGCCATTCTACTACTCGGGATTTTCCCAAAAGAAATGAAAGCATATGTCCACACAAAAACTTGTATACAAATGTCTGCTGCAGCTTTATTTGAAATAACCCCAACCTAGAAAAGGTCCAAAGTTCTCAGAATAAACATAAACAGACTGTCGCATATCTGGATGATAAAATGCTACTTAGCAATAAAAAGGAAATAGTTATTGATAACTCAGAACAACATAGATAAATCTCAATTATGCTTTGCGAAAGGGCCAAAAAAGAGTACGTGTACTATGATTCCATTTATATAAAATCCTAGAAAATACAAACTAGTCTATGATGACAAAAGCAGACCAGTTGTTGCCTGAGTCTGCGTGAGAGGGAAGGGGTGGAGGCAGAGATGACAAAATGACACGAGGAAATTTCTGGGGCAATGGAAATTGCAGGGACCAAGGGAAAAGCTCCCTCTGCATCCTCTAAAAACTGGCTGAAAACTCAGTTTACAAAAGGCAGACTAATACTAGAAACAGCATACAAATTTATCAGCGTGCATGGAGGGAAAATCACAGAACCATGACCCCAACCCCCATGGGTGCAGAAGCTTGCGCATCTCCTCGAGGATACAGAGAGAATGGGGATCTGAGGGTGGCCCACAGTGAGTTAAGATGGCAAATCAGCGGCGGCCAGGTGCGGTGGCTCACACCTGTAATCCTGGCACTTTGGGAGGCTCCGGGGTGTGGATCACCTGCGGCCAGGAGTTTGAGAGCAGCCTGGCCCACATGGTGAAACCTTGTCTCTACTAAAAATACAAAAATACAAAAAAAAATAGCTGGGCGTGGCGGTACACACCTCTAGTCCTAGCTACTTGGGAGGCTTGAGACAGGAGAATGGCTTGAACCCAGGCGGCGGAGGTTGTGGTGAGCCAAGGTCACGCCACTGCACTTCAGCATG
>NW_012120932.1:7121130-7121689 GCF_000951035.1 Colobus angolensis palliatus
TGAGTGTCTGGAGAATCTTAAAGCGAACGCACATGTGCTGCTCACTCACATAACCTGCAGCTAACTACACCTCTTTCTGGAGACATAAGTTTTTCTTTAGCTTCGGGATGCAGGTTTTGAGTTTTGAGGTCATCTGCTGAACCCACCTCTTTATCGTTCAATGGTTCTGACCTTGAGATGCAGCCCGTTATATCTGGGTAGAGATGTGGAGCAGAAGTGGGGAGAGAAAAAAGACCTGTATCCAAGCCTGTTTCTCAGCAGCTGCGTGAGGTAGCTGGCCGCCGCACCTCTCTGAGCCACAGGCGGAGATCTGGTGGAAAAAGCATGAAATCTGCAGACCCATCTATCTGCTGCTTCTGGTTTGAGCTTCAGTTCCCTCCTCCCGGGCAGCCTCCTCCTGTAGGCTGTTAAATTCAGCCTACAGCTGCCTCCTTACTCATTTTAAGAGTAACAAATGTTATGTTACATTTGGGACCTGTGTGGCTGAAGGTTTCTCTGCACAAATTGTCCCCTAACTGGATGTGAAAGGGGCTGTAACCTACTCCTGTGGCAAGCAGCC
>NW_012120932.1:7123424-7126675 GCF_000951035.1 Colobus angolensis palliatus
AGCTGGATATGGTGGTGCACGCCTGTAATCCCAGCTACTCGGGAGGCTGAGGCAGGAGAATCGCTTGAACCCAGGAGGTGGAGGTTGTGGTGAACTGAGCTCGTGCCACTGCACTCCAGCCTGGGCAACAAGAGCGAAACTCTGTCTCAAAAAAAATAAAAGAAAAAGAGAAAGTTGGAGGAGTGACTGTCCCACTGTGCTATTTGACAGAATCAGTGTCTCCGGGTTCGTGGTTTTTGGCAGATGTCTGCTTGTCTAAAAAGCCACAGTTGAGGGTAGAAAGAAGAAGATGCTAGAAAGAATGCTCAGAATGGACAATAATAGCTCCTTCTACTTCCGGGGCATCTTTCCATTTGGGAACATTGAAGTGCTTTGCAGACAGTCATTACGATTACACAAGCGTTGAGATGTCCATGTTCTCTCTTCCTCATTTTAGACATTGAGCCACTGAGGAAGTCGAAGGACATGGGGTGTGTCACTGGAGAAGTGCCCCTAGCTGACTGCTGAGGGTAAGCACAGCCACAGCCTCCAGATTTTATTCGAGGTGAAATGGACATTGGGTGAGTTCTCTTGTTCTCAGATGATCTGCTTTGCAGTATGGGGCTAGGGCCATAGCAGTTGCCATCAAAGTGGCTGGATTTCAATTGCCTCCAGCCTGTGGACTGACAAGGTCCGGGTCGACTGTCCCTCCCGCCCTCAGGCTGGATGTGCTGAGGCACATGTGATGGGCAGTTGCTGGGCTGGTGACCACCCGACATGTCCTCTCTGTACTTCCTTCCCCAGCATCACTGCCCACTCATTCCTGCTCCAGCCAATGACTCAGTCTCAGCACACCCACTCATCAGCACTCGCATGGAGAAGAACTCTGACTTCTCTGATTTCTGTTCCAAGAAGGCGGTACGTGGACAGCAGTCCTCTTGGAGGACTGTGGAGGTGGCTCTTGACGGGCCTTGGAGAGGGGCTCTGGCTCTGGGGACTGTGCTCTGGGACTTGTGCTGGTTGTTTGCACCTCCAGCTCCATTTTCCGTCCTTCTCCCCCTGCTCGAGGCCCTGGGAGGCTGACCACAGGACGGCATCAAGGGTTTCCCTGCCCCAGGGCTGCCAGCTGGGTTCATCCAATGCACAGCCTCAGAGGGATGGAGGAAAGTGAGTCTGGACACTTCATTCTGCTGCTCTCAGGGGTGCCTTGGGCTGGCCACCGCCTGCCATCTTGGCTCCTGACAGGCAGCCCCTCCACCCTGCCCTCTCTATGTGGGGTTCTGGCAAAACTTCAAGCCTGGGAGTAGCAGTGAAGCCCCAGCAGTCCCTGCGAGCCCTGAGGCATCACGGCCCCTCACGCCATTCCTCCCCCCATCCCCCGTCCACAGCTCTGTCAAGGGTTCCTTTGTGAAATTCTCCTGAAATCATCCCGAGTGGGCCATCTGTTTCCCACAGGGCCCTTGACTAGTTCCTTTGTTTATAAAAATTGAACAGTAATGCCCATCTCATGGCACCTTCAGGATTAAATGGGCGAACACAGGAGAAGCATTCGGCCTGATGACATAGTGACGTGCTCGGTATGTGCTAGTTCAAGACACATTTCCCAGTGGAGCTGGTGGGTGCGTGGACTCAGCTCAATTCAATCCTGCCAGTATTTATGAGGCCCCCACTAGGTGCAAGGCCAGAGCCAGCCATTTCCCAGGGGACAAAGGTGCACGACTGAGTCGGCACAATCCACTCCCTCCGAGCTCTTACAGCCCTCACAAGCGGCGGCCTCACTGCCCTCGTGCTCTCTCTCCACCTCAGTCACCATTTGACAAATATTTCCTGAGGGCCTACACTCTTCTGGGTGCCATGCTAAGAACACCTTGGGATAACAGAGTGAGCAGAATAGACACCCCCACTCTCAGAGAGTGAACAGCCTCCTGGAAGGAGAGAGACATCAGCCCATCGCTCGGATCCCTACATTAGCAAGTGTGTCTCACAAACTGTCATCAGGGCTCTACAGGAAGAAAACTGGCTTCTGTAAGGAATGAGACCTGGCCTGCATGGGGGTCAGGGGACACTTTGCTGAAAACACGACCATAGACACAACCTAAGCCAAGCAAAGGGCGGTGGCCAGGGCGATGCTCTCAGAACACCATGCAAAGGCCCTGCACAGGGAGGGCGCCATGTGGCTGGAGCAGAAACAGGGAGCAGGGGCTGCTGGTGGGACATGGAAGATGACACCGGAGAGGCTGGGGGGCCAGATGGCGCAGGGTCTGTAGGCCAGTATTAATATTTTAGCCCTTATTCAAAACACACACACAACCAAAGTCATTGAGGTGTTTTAAATGTGTGTGTGTGTGTGTGTGTGTGTGTGTGTTCTCAGCTATTTCAAAATGTTGCTTTGGCTGCAGCAAAGAGAATGGACTGGAGAGTGTAGGGTAGATATGAAAGAGCCACGAGGAGGCCTCTGCTATCGTCTGGGAGGAGGATGACCGACGGCTTGGGCTGAAATGGTGCCAGAGGAGAAGGGAGAACTGGACCTGTTCAAAGACATCAGGAAAACACAAGTGACAGAGGAGGGTGGGCTGAATATGGAGCGGGGGGCAGGCGATGAAGGAGAAACTTGGGGGTGGGCTGGATATGGACGGTGAGGGGGGCCGTTAAAGAAAAATCCTAGACTTCTGGCTGATTGGTAATGTCACCACCCAAGAAATAAAATACTGCACAAAGATCTGGCTTGGTGTGGAAGGTCAAGGAAGACCATGAATTCAGTCTTATGTTTGACGTGGTCTTTGAGACATCGAGATACAGAAATCAAGAAGCAGCTGGATATAGGGATTTGGAGCTCCAAGGGGAGAGCTGAGCTGGCGATGTGAATTTCACAGCCATTAGAAAACAAATGGTAATTACAGCCATGGGCTGGCCCCTGGAGAAGGCCCAGCCAGAGAGTCCACGAAGAACCCCAGAGAGCTAAAGGCAGCGCAGGAGAGTGTGGGACATAAAACCAAAGGAGTGTGGCAAGAAAAAGGGAGTAGCCCACAGTGTCTGACGCCCTGAGAAGTCAGAGGGGAAGTAGAAAGTGTCTGTTGCGTTTAGCAACGTGGAAGTCATCGGTGACCCTGACAAGCATCCTTTCAATGGGCCACAGAGGTCAAAGCTGCCTGGGAGTGGCAGGAGGAAACAGAGGGAGTTTTTGTACTCACTGACTTATTCCTTTTTTTCTTTTCTTTTTTTTTTTTTTTTTGTGAGACCTGTCAGATCGGGCGAGCTGCGGAACGCGTCAG
>NW_012120932.1:7126725-7137804 GCF_000951035.1 Colobus angolensis palliatus
CATCTCGCCCGGCTAGTTTTTTGTATTTTTTAGTCGAGACGGGGTTTCACCGTGTAGGCCAGGATGGTCTCGATCTCCTGACCTGGTGATCCATCCGTCTCGGCCTCCCAAAGTGCTGGGATTACAGGCTTGAGCCACCGCGCCCGGCAGCTTTCACCATATTTCTTTTAGGCTGGAAGCTGTATCTAAAAGCTTTATTAGATTCTAGTTCAGATTTTTTTTTGGAAAATACTTCATATTGCATCACATTAGAAGGCACTTAAGTGTGGTGCAACTTAATGATACTTTCTGTTGTTTATTTTTGACGATACAAATAAACACAGAGTATCTGCTCCTTTTCTTACACAGAAGGAAGTATATACAGTGTTCCTTAACTTGCTCTTTTCACTTGAGGATCCATATCAGGTACAGCGGTCTCCTCAGTCCTTTTTATAGCTTCATAGTACTCCACTGATTGGAGGTGTCGGAGCTTATTCAAACAGGTTCTTTTTTTTTGGGTGGGGGGGGACGGAGTCTAGCTCTGTGCCCCAGGCTGGAGTGCAGTGGTGCGATCTTGGCTCACTGCAAGCTCCGCCTCCCAGGTTCACGCCGTTCTCCTGCCTCAGCCTCCTGAGTAGCTGGATCTACAGGCGCCGCCACCACGCCCAGTTATTTTTTTTGTATTTTTAGTAGAGACGGGGTTTCACCGTGTTAATCAGGGTGGTCTCCATCTCCTGATCTTGTGATCCGCCCGCCTCAGCCTCCCAAAATGCTGGGATTCCAGGCTTGAGCCACCGCGCCCCGCCGGCTTCAAGTGAGTTTCTTGTCACACGTGTCCATGTGAAGAACCACCAAGCAGGCTTTGTGTGAACAACAAGGCTGTTTATTTCACCTGGGTGCAGGCGGGCTGAGTCCTAAAAAGGAGTCAGCAAAGGGTGCTGGAATTATCATTAGTTCTTACAGGTTTTGGGATAGGCGGTGGAGTTAGGAGCAATGTTTTGTGGGCAGGGGGTGGATCTCACCAAGTACATTCTCAAGGTTGGGGAGAATTACAAAGAACCTTCTCAAGGGTGGGGAAATTACAAAGTCCATTGATCAGTTAGTCTGGGGCAGAAACAAATCACAATGGTGGAATGTCATCAGTTAAGCTATTTTCACTTCTTTTGTGGATCTTCAGTTGCTTCAGGCCCTCTGGATGTCTCCGTGCAGGTCACAGGGGATAAGATGGCTTAGCTTGGGCCCAGAGGCCTGACATTTCTCACGTTGGCCCCCCCAAAGTGCTGGGATGACAGGAGTGTGCCACCTTGCCTGGCCAGGCAAATATTTATTAAACTTATTATGTGTTGCCAGAGAGTAAAACAAATACCATCAGAACCATACGTAAATACATATTATAGCGGTAATAACAGTGATAATAACAATGCTGAGTTGATTTACCGGCCAGACAAGGGAATATACCAGTGAAGAAATTCACTGACATGTTTTCTGGGAGGAGAAAACTTGGGGTTTTGATTTTGGTGTTGCTTGTTTTCTTTATTATTATTTTAAATAATTAGAAAAAAATGTTTTTTCTCAGTGGTTATGCCAATTAAGGATTGGCAACACGCAACCTCGGCAGGACAGAATGAGGCCTTTAAGTCTCAATAAGCTTGGTTAAGAAAAGCCACATATGCCAGGCGCGGTGGCTCACGCCTGTAATCCCAGCACTTTGGGAGGCTGAGGCAGGTGGATCACAAGGTCAGGAGATCAAGACCAGCCTGGCTAACACGGTGAAACCTCGTCTCTACTAAAAATACAAAAAATTAGCCGAGCTAGTGGTGGTGGCATGAGCCTGTAATCCCAGCTATTTGGGAGGCTGAGGCAGGAGAGTCGCTTGAATCCGGGAGGTGGAGGTTGCAGTGAGCTGAGATGGTGCCACTACACTCCAGCCTGGGTGACAGCGAGACTCCATCTCAAAAACAAAAAAAGGAAAAGAAAAGCCTCATTGTTCGCTGGTCGCAGAAGTCATTAGTGAGATGCAGCATGAGTTCTGGGCCGCTTCAGGCGGTTGGAACCAGTAGAGGCGAAACACAGCAGCCCTCCCTTTAATGTTTCCCCAGCAAGGGCTGCTCTCAGAGAAAGCCTTTTCCTTCTGCACCACAGTGTGCTGTCCACGCCCTGGAGACACACGGTGGTTCCTGTCCTAAGAGTCTGTGGACAGTGAGAGCCCACAGGAGGGTAGCTGACCCAGCCCTGGGGAACCCGGCCTTCAGAGACCTGCGTGGGGGCCAGGAATTACCCTGGACAAGCGAGCTCAGGGCGGGCTGAACTGTTTCTCCCAGGTGGAGGAAGCACCAGGCCTGCACTCTGAGGTGGTGGAAGCCAGGCAGGCTAATGAGAGTGTGGACCCCAGAGCCAGTGTGTCTGAACTAGAATGTCCTTCCTCTGCTTCTCAACTGTGTGACCTTGGAAACGCTACTGAGCTCCTCCGAACCACAGGTTCCTCATGTGCCAAAGGGGAGGGCTAACTGCACTGAAACTTAAGGGTGTGGTGGGGCCAAATGAGAGAATTCATACACAAGTGCACTTAGCTTGATGCTAGGCGTGTAATACGCGCTTAACAAACATGAGCTATTATTATTCCTCAGAGCCAAAGAATGCAAGAGAAGGAAGGAACTTGGCAAAAACCTTTGCCTCCTTATTTTACAGATAAGGAAGCTTGGCTGGCAAGATGAAGTGACCTTCCTAAGGTGAGCTGGTTTCTAGCAGAGCCAGTCCTGGAATCTGAGTGTTCTCTTTTTCAGTCTCATCCCATGAAAAAGAAGCAGTATGTTTAGTACCTACGAGGAGGTTTTGGAATCAGAGAGGCCTAGGTTCAAATCCTGGCTCTGCCACTTCCTACTGTGTGACTCCGGGCGCGAGAGTAAAGCTGTGTAAGCTTTTGTTTCCTCCACTGCAAAGGCGGCTAAACCCTCCTCAGTAGGTTGTCACAGGGCTTAAATCCGATGAAAGGCACTGAGGACACAGGCAAGAAACCCAGCAGACGGAAGCTTCTTCGTGCCGTTTTCTGACCTTTCCTTTCCTTTGCTAAGACTGAACCCCAGAATGAAGCACTGCCTGGAAACTAGGCTGGAGGCGGGAACCCAGCCGTAGAGCGAGTGAGTGGGGAAGATTTCCCTACCCTGCCTCGGGTTCTTGCGGAATTTGCCCAACTCAGCAGGTACAAATTCGTAGTCACAGAGTGAGCTGTGCAGGGAAGGCACACAGAAGTGTAGGGGCGGGACTCCGGAGCACTCCGCAGGACAGCTGGGGCAGGGGAGCGGTGGGTGGTGTTCAGGGCGAAATGTGGGGCGGGGGGACATGCACTGGGCCTTAAGTGCCCTGACAATGGGGAGTCCTGAGGCGTTTGGGAGTGAGGGAGTGATGAGATCTGAGTTACTTTGGAATTACCCTCTGGCCTTCAGGAGTCATTCGGCATGAGGGCAGAGACGGGAGGGAGGAGAAGGGGACTGGCGAGGAGGAGGGAGGTGGAAGAGCTGTTTCGCAGGCAGAAGGAAAGTGTCCTGATGGGACGTGGAGGTTCAGGAAGGCAGCAGGTTTATGCTGAGGTTATATCAGGAGTGGCAATGCCGTCCGGCCCACATACCGTCCTTGGAATCCAAGATTTATTCCATATGTGAGTCTGAGGTTGGAGGAGGCGCCTCTGAGTAGGCCAGAGCCTACAAGCCCAATTCACCGTAACTTTCTCGCGGAAGGCCTCACGTGGTCAAGGCGCTGGCGGAAAAATAAACTCTGCCCTGGGCCCTCCTTCCAGGGGTCTCCGCTCCCACCAGCCTCAGCGCAGGTCAGACCTCAGCTGGCTCCCACCCAGATGGAGGCCTCTGTTTCTGTGCCCTGCAGCCTCCTCTGTGTGCTCCTCTGGGAGAAGCAGATGCCTGAGATGACATCTGTTAGAAAACCTGGATGGGCCCCTGGTATCCTGAGGAGTGCGTCTCAAACCGCCTCAGTGAAGGAGCAGTTTCTGAAACATTCCCAACCATCACAGGTCACTGCTTTTGTAAAATACACCAAAGAATGAATTTCTAGAAAAATAGAATGAAAAAGACATGTAGAATGTACCTCCCGGTTTTTTATTATTAGATTCCATAGACGTGCATTTGCTGTGTCAAATGGCTGTTTAACTTTTTAGCCTCCGTTTCCGTATGTATTGTGGACAAGTAACTATTCGCAGTCTGGAGCCCCCAGGGGAGTGGTGGCCAAGAGGGCAGAGCACGCCTCCCTCCCGCACGGGCGCCGTCCCTCCGTGGCCTCGCCCACAGCTCTCGGGGTGCACTGACTCCCCCCTCACCAACGCTCTCCACTTCGCTGCTCCATGTTCCACACTCGCTTCAGCTTTCTCGTGCTATGTTACGCTCCCTCAGCTCCAGAAGGCTCCACTCTGACCACCTACCATCCCTCCAGGCCTGCTGCGGCCACTGTGTATTGGATGTATCCTAACTGCCCCGATTTCAGTGAATCTGGGTCACAGAGCACTCGTGTGTAATTACGTACACCTTTTACACATCGGAGGCGGTCTGTGCTATCCCTGTAACAGTTCTTGGCCAGGGAACGGTCACCTCCCTGGACCAGGAATGTTCCACGCGGGATTTTTGCTGGAACTAGAGGGAAGCTGGGCTGACTGAGCAGTTCTGGGAATCCCTGTGGCGATACATGGGAGGCCATACAAGCGGAGAGTGTCTGAGAGCGATGCCACACAGAGGAAAGGAAAGCCGAGAGATGCAGAGACAGACCCTGCTTCCCCACAGTTTTGGCCTTCCTTGCTGATGACAGTGGGTGCTGTGGACGCCATGCAGCTCCTCATTAAGGACAAAGAAGCGGCTCCCAGCTCTCGGGACTGCTGCCGGTGGGCGGTGCTCAGCTGTCGGCCTCTTTGGAACTGCCTCTGCTGATGACAGCTCTCTCTCCCACGTCATGCCCCTTCTCAGGACTGCCGATAGCCCATGACGTGTTGGCCTGGAGGTCTAACTTCCAAGCCTCTTTGCCTCAACTCAGGACGGCTCTGCAGAGTCATCTTAGCTTCAGAGCTCCCGGCAGGGCTGGCTGAGCTCTTTACCACAACTGCATCATGGTTCAGCTGCCCTCTGCCTCCTCCTGCTGCTGCAGTCATCAGCCTGTTCCTAATATTATCAGCAAGAGGATAAAACAGCGAGTTTCCTAGGAGAGAGGACTCCTGGAACATGAGCTGGAGCAGATGGGTGGAGTCGTGGAAACACAGCATGAGGTTGTTGCGAGCTTCAAGGGGCCACTAGGTCCAGAGCGGGAAGGGAAGAACTTCAAAATCTTGCCACATGAGGAGCAGCTGGAGGAGCTGAAAATATTTAACTGGAGAAGTAAAGATGTGTGGGGAGCAGGACAGCGGGCTTCACGTATTTGACTGACAATCAAGTAGAGGTTGGGTCAGACTCCTTCTGCTGGGTCTCCTGGCTTCTGCTCGCGACCACCTACAGTCCATTCTCACACCGTTTAGTAAGTCATGTTGCTCCCCAGCTTAAAACACTCCCCGTCTTTTTTTTTTTGAGACAGAGTCTTGCTCTGTCGCCCAGGCTGGAGTGCAGTGGCGCGACCTCCACCTCCTGGATTCACACCATTCTCCTGCCTCAGCCTCCTGAGTAGCTGGGACTACAGGCGCCCACCACCTCAACCGACTAAGTTTTTATATTTTTAGTAGAGATGGGGGTTTCAGCGGGTTAGCCAGGATGGTCTTGATCTCCTGACCTCGTGATCCACCCGCCTCAACCTCCCAAAGTGCTGGGATTACAGGCTTGAGCCACCGTGCCTGGCCTTCCCTGTCTTCTTGCTGCATGAATAGAACCCAAGCGACTTGCTGCAAGGCCTTTCATAATCTGCCCTCGCCTCCCTTTGCAACCTTATCTCCTGTGGTTCTTCCCTCACTCGCCCTTCAGGCCACACTGACCTTCTCTCCGCTGATCCTTGAATGCACCAGCACATTTAACCCCAGGGCCTTTGCACCTGCTGTAGCCTTGCTTGTTCTCCTATATGTTCTTCTATGAGCTCTTCATTTGCCGCATTCCTTTCTGTTGTTCAGTCTCTGATCAAAAGTCATTTCCTGAGAAAGGTCTCAAGTTTTTACCTCATTATCCTGCTTTATGGTCTTCACAGCACTCTGCTCCCTGAAACAGTTTTGTGTCTTTGTTGGTTAAATGATTTTGTTTCTTATCTCCCCCACAAAGCATATAAACCTCAAGTGGACTGAGCTGTGTCCGTCCTGTTCACCACTGCAACCTCAGGGTGTGGTATGGTTTTGGCATATAGTAGGTGTTCAAAAACTATTTGTCGAGTGAAATAATTAATGAACATGAGCCCAGAAATAGCTCTAAAGTCCAGAGAGCTGCCGTAGGCGGGCTCAGAGCCTCACCTGTCCCTGGAGGCGCGATGTGGTGCGAAACTGCCACTTAGGAGAGAACCAGCGAGTCAGTGGGAATATGGGGCTTGGAATCAGACAGGTGAGGGTTTGAGTCTTGGTTCTGTCACTTCCTGCCTGGCTGCAGGCCTTGGACAAGTTATTTGACCATGTTGGCCTGGCACGGTAGCTCACATCTGTAATCCCAGCACTTTGGGAGGCCGAGGTGGGCGGATCACCTGAGGTCGGGAGTTAGAGACCAGCCTGACCAACATGGTGAAACCCCATCTCTACTAAAAATAAAAAAATTGGGCCAGCCGCGGTGGCTCACGCCTGTAATCCCAGCACTTTGGGAGGCTGAGGCAGGCGGATCATGAGGTCAGGAGATCGAGATCATCCTGGCTAACACGGTGAAACCCCCATCTCTACTAAAAATACAAACATTAGCCAGGCGTGGTGGTGGGCACCTATACTCCCAGCTACTCGGGAGGCTGAGGCAGGAGAATGGCGTGAACCCAGGAGGCGGAGGTTGCAGTGAGCTGAGATTGCGCCATTGCACTCCCTCCAGCCCTGGGTGGACAGAGCAAGACTGTCTCAAAAACAAACAAACAACAACAACAAAAAACCCCCAAAAAACAAAAAAACAAAAATTAGCTGGCTGTAGTGTTGCGCGCCTGTAATCCCAGCTACTCGGGAGGCTGAGGCAGGAGGATGGCGTGAACCCGGGAGGTGGAGGTTGCAGTGAGTGGAGATCGTGCCACTGCACTCCAGCCTGGATGACAGAGTGAGACACTATCTCAGAAAGAAAGAAAGGAAAGAAAAAAAAGAAAGAAAGAAAGAAAGAAAGAAAGAAGGAAGGAAGGAAGGAAGGAAGGAAGGAAGGAAGGAAAAGGAAGGAAGGAAAGGAAGGAAGGAAAGGAAGAAGGAAAGGAAGGAAGGAAAGCAAGAAGGAAAGGAAGGAAGGAAAGGAAAGAGAAGAAAGAAGGAAAGAGAAGAAAGAAGGAAGGAAGGAAGGAAGGAAGGAAGGGAAAAACCTCAGTCCCTTCACCTGTAGACAGGGGTTTGATTAGAAGCCACCCCAGAGTGATTCTGGGTTGACTGAAGGCTGCTTCTGAAGCCCTGGGCAAGTGCCACACCCTGACCAAGTGCTAAATAGACGTCTGCTATTCAGTTTCTGCACCAGGCCGCCGAGGCCACAGGAGCTGGGGGAGGTGCCTAAGGAAGGACCATGCTACTGCAGTCCCCCTCACACACACCACTTGGTGTTTGTTTTTCTTTTTCCTTTGTGTTAGACACACTCTCACTCTGTTGCCCAGGCTGGTGTGCAGTGCTGTGATCACGGCTCAGTGGCTAACCGCAGCCTCGACCTCCTGGGCTCAAGTGATCCTCCTCCCTCAGCCTCTCCAGTAGCTGAGACTACAGGCATGCGCCACCACCCCTGGGTAATTTTAAAATTTTTTGAGACAGTGTTTTCCTTATGTTGTCCAGTCTGCTTTTAAAATTCCTGGGCTCAAGTGGTCCCTCTGCCTCAGCCACCCAGAGCACTGGGATTACAGGCATGTGCACTGGGTCTGGCCTGTTTTTCCTTCCTGTGGCACTAACCGCCCCCACAGAGGGGAAAGTAAGCAGCAGAGCCCTGGGTTGAGGGCGGCTGGCGTAGGGGCAGGGACTGTCCAGACTGTTACTTCTCCACTACCCGCCTCCCACATAACCCCATTGTGGGATCCAGGTGAGGAAATGCATGAGCACTGATTCTTCACAGGATTTCCAGTGTTACACACATGGTAATATTGCTCACATCACTTGAATCTGCAATACCGTGTGAAGTTGGAGTGTGTGGCAAGAAGCAACTCTGCGAGGGTGGTGGGTGGAGGAGGGAGGGGCCAGTCTCACAGGCCAGGAACCCATGCAAGGTGGCCGCCTTCCTCCCACCCTGCACCTTCCTCTGTCTCTGGCTAACACCTGGGTGCTGGGCTTTATGCATCGTGACCCAGAAAAGAGCGAGTCACAATTGACCAATATGGTAGAGGGGGTATCATCGCACACCAGGCAAATACAGGCTCAGTTGCCAGTTCCCACATCCCTCCAGCCCCTTTTGATGGGCAGGGAACTTTCTTGCTTCTGTTCACACAAAAACAACAGCTGGCCCTACGCATGTTACGAAGCAAGCACTTGCACACTGTGTGCTTACTCCATGCTGAGCACTGCTCTTCAACACGACCAGCACTGCCTGTGTAATTCTCCCAGCACCCTGCGAGGTGGCTACAATCATTAGCCCCAGTTTATAGATGAGCCAGTGGTCGCTTGGCGAGGTTTAGGAATTGCACAGGCTTGCACAGCCAGTAAGTGGCCAGGGCAGGATTTGGACCCAGGTCATGCAGCCCCAGAGTCTATGCACCTCACCGCCATGCTACGTGGCCTAGTCCCAAGGGGAATGGCTTGCCTTGTAGGCGATGAGCTGCCCATCGTCGTGGGCGACAGGCAGAAGTGACTGAGCCAGACAGCGGTCTCCTCCATGTATTCAGTGTGTCCTCTGTGTGGAGCTCTGAGCTGAGCACTCTGCCAGCGCCATCTCATTTCAGCCCGATGACACAATGCCAGACGGAACCATCATTCCACTGTATGGCTGAACAAACTGGGTTGAGAGAGATTAGGTAGCTGGCCCGAGATCTCTGGCTGCTGAGGGCTGGAGCTGGGACTCAAACAAGTTTGCTTAATGCAGATCCCAAGCTCTTCACCTCTTATCAGGGATGGGGTCCAATCAGTGAGGGTTGGCTGGACTAGATGACTTTTGCGGTCCTAGTCAATCCAAGATCCTGAGGGCCTGAGAGTCTGACAGGTAAAGGGGCACACTCCCCTGTTACTGGCCCTAGCTCTCCCCTAGTAACTACTTACTACACCAAAAATACTAGTCATTACACTTTTTTTTGTTTTGTTTTTGTTTTTAACACAGGGTTTTTCCTGAAAAGTTGCCTGAGGAACAAAGAGTTAAATAAGACGTTAAAGGATCAGCTCTCTTTGCCAGGCATCTGAGTCCCCTCTGGGGCTTTGAGGAGACAGTCGCTGTCTTTCCTGGTGGTACCACCACCTTCCTCATCCCGCGCTGCCGCATCTGACAACCCTGGGCACAGGAGTCTGCACTCCAGGTCTCCACGATTAATCCAGCAGTCAATGTTCAGATCTTGTCCTGCCTGCCCCATCCGCACCGCCTGGCACGTGGGTCAGCCCGGCTTGACGAACCGTCTTCATCTGGCTTCCTGGACATCACCATCTCTTGGTTTTTGGTTGGTTTTTCCAGTTGGCTTTTCCAATTTATACCTGCAGCATGGATCTCTCCTCTGAACTCCGGACGCATAGATCTGTCTACCTGACATTGCCTTGGATGTCTAGAAGGCATTTCAAACTTAGCAGGTCCCACACTTAGCTCCTGATTGTCAGTCCTGCCTCCAGCACACGCCCCTCTTGGTGTTCCCCATCGCAGTTGAGGACAACTGCATTCTTCTAGTTTCTCAGGCCTCAAACCTTAGAATCGCCCCAAACTCCTATCTCTCACATTTCTCATCTGTCAACGAATCCCATCAGCTCTACCTTAAAAATATGTCCAGAATCCACCACCTCCACTGCTAACACCTGGCTCACTATCTCCTAGTAACCTGGTGGGCACTGTCTTTAACCTGATCTTGACACAGTAGCTGGAGTATGAAGACACAGGGTAGATGATGCCTCTCTTCTCCTCCAGACTCTCCAGTGGGTTCCTCCTGGTCAAAGTCAAACCTTACTTGGCCCTCCAGACCTCACCCCTGCATCCTCCTGCTGGACCTTATCTCCCCCACCTGGGCCCCTTGCTAGCATTTCAGCTCCACCGGTCTCCTGGCCATTCCCTGACCCTGATGCATGCTCTCCTACCCCAGGGCCTGTGCGCTGGCTCTCCCGGTGAGGAAAACGCTCTCTTCCCATCTCCACCGTGTCGCATCCTTCACTGCTTTGCTCACACGTCCCTTTCTCAGAGAAGCTTCTACGGAGGCCTCTGCTCACCCTCTTCTCCCCTCCACATTCCCTGTCTTCCTTTCCTACTTCGTTTTTCTCTATGGGACTTTTGGCTCATGGAACGAACTAATCTATTGTTTGTGTATGTATTTTTGCTGCTTCTCTGAGAAAACGTACACTCGAAGAAGGCAGGAGTTTTGTCTGTGTTGGTCACGTCGCACCCCTGGAAGGTAGGGCGGTGTTCAGCACGCGGGTGTTCAACAGATGTTGTTCCGTGAATCAGCGCGTGGACCGCAGCGTCGTGGCTGCCGGGGGGTCAGGATGCGGGCGGGGACCCCCTGGCCTCTGCGTGGTCGCCGGGGACTCTGTCTGCGGTGGGTCGTTCGCATCTTGGAAACTCAGATCCTCAACGGCGCTTGAATTCGGGGAATCTTGAGAAGAGGCCTGGATTGAGGATTCCGTGGTGGGCCCTCAGATGGGCGAGACACGGGGATCCGCGTCTGCCGGCGGGGACAGAGGGGCCAGTGGCAGGACAGGCAGGGGACAGGGCCGGGGCGGGGCTGGGGCTGCGGGTTTCGCTGCCTAACTGGGGCGTTGAGCAAGTTCCTTAACCTCTCTGGGCTTCCGCTTCATGATTTGGAGGAAACAGTCCTGCAAAGGACGAGCTTTCTCTCTGGCGGGTCCGACGGCCCGAGTCCCGCCCGCGGCGCGGA
>NW_012120932.1:7138124-7139349 GCF_000951035.1 Colobus angolensis palliatus
GCCCCCGCACCTGCCGCCGCCGCACCTGCCGCCCCCGCGGCCCGGCTCGAGCATGGCTGACCAGGCGCCCTTCGACACGGACGTCAACACCCTGACCCGCTTCGTCATGGAGGAGGGCAGGAAGGCCCGCGGCACGGGCGAGCTGACCCAGCTGCTCAACTCGCTCTGCACAGCCGTCAAAGCCATCTCGTCGGCGGTGCGCAAGGCCGGCATCGCGCACCTGTGAGTCGGGCCTCGGGCGGGGCCCGTCTGTCTGTCCGTCCGTCTGCCTGGGGAGCCTGCCCGGCGCGCTGACGCTGGGCCCTCTGGTCGTCCTGCCGTCAGCCTCTGTCTGTCCGTCTGATGTCTGAGCGCCTCTCTCGCTCTCCGTCTGGTAACCCCTCTCTCCAGAAGCTGGCTCAGCCTCACTCAAGTTCTCATCCCCTCCCTTGACCTTGGAGGGGCCCACCTGGGGGTCCGTCTCGCAGGTGCAGCCTGATTCCATCCTGCATTCCTCTCCTCTGCCCTGAGCAGCCTGCCTCGTACCCCGCTCAGCCGGCCAAGTGCCGGCACCTGGCCTCAGACAGGAAAATGCTAGCTCAGGTGCCTTCCTTCCCCGTCTCTTCTTTGTCCTCCTTCACTCTTTCTGCAATTAGGCACCCAAGTCAGGTTTGTAATCCAGTGTCTCTGACCCGAAACAAGACTTGTTAGGAGCGCGTGTTCCCCTCCCAAGCAGGCTGGGAGTTCTCCTGTGTGTCCAGAGCCTTTAGGAGCAGCAGGCCTCGTGTGCAAAGGAGCTCCCGTGGGCTGCCCCTTGCTGGGACAGTTGCTGTGCCAGAAAGAGGGAACACCCAGGGCTTCAAAACCCTTATCCGTTTGCAATGGCGGTGTGTGCAGCCCCCACCGAATTAGTGGAAAGCTCAAAAGTTGTTTGTAGAATGGTTTTGAATGCTCTGTGGAGTGCATCTCGAACGTCACTGGGCACCGGAATCATTTGGGGATCGTGGTAAGACGTGTGCCCGCTTTCCATAGCTCTGGGCCAGGTCCAGAGATTCTGCATTTCTGAGAAGTCCTCCTGCGGTGGATGCTGCCCGTCAGATACTGTTTGTCTACTGATCTCATTGTGAGTAGCAAGGGGTCAAGGCGAGTGGAGACTCAAAGGACCCCTTCTTGTGAGGTTTTTTGTAAGTCACACAACATCCTTTCGTTTGTGTTGGTGTGCACAGGTATTTTCTTTTTCTTTCCT
>NW_012120932.1:7140009-7143219 GCF_000951035.1 Colobus angolensis palliatus
ATGGTGGACCGGGCGCGGTGGCTCACGTCTGTAATCCCAGCACTTTGGGAGGCCAAGGCGGGTGGATTGCCTGAGGTCAGGAGTTCAAGACCAGCCTGACCAACATGGTGAAACCCCGTCTCTATTAAAAATACAAAAATTAGCTGGGTGTCATGGTGTGTGCCTGTAATCCCAGCTACTCAGGAGGCCGAGGAAGGAGAATTGCTTGAACCCTGGAGGCAGAGGTTGCAGTGAGCCGAGATCGCACTATTGCACTCCAGCCTGGGCGACAAGAGTGAGACTTCGTCTCAAAAAAAAAGACACATGATGCTCAAAGCTGACCTGAACAAATATAATCCCACTACTTTGGTTTGGAATGCATGTCTCCATTTTTAAAATTTCTTCTCCGCCCCCCATCCTGCAATCTAGATTCCTTTTCTTACTGGGAGGCTGTCTGGCTTTGGTCCCACAGTATGGATTGGTGGAGATCATTCATGTAAAGGAGTTGTATGATCACATTTATTTTTGAATATTAAGCAGATGTGTTAAGGAAGGCGATGACTCCATTGCTGTCGCCTCTGGCCCCTCTTAATACATTCCTAAGGATTCTTACTTTAGAAACACACCCAGGTGAAATCTTATTTAAGCTTTAATTTACAGCTATTATAGGTGGCTCACAGCTTTAACTGCCTTTGAGGACCAGGGATATATTTTAAAAAGAGGGCTTGTCAGCTGGGCGCAGTGGCTCACACCTGTAATCTCAGCACTTTGGGAGGCTGAGGTGGGCGGATCACGAGGTCAGGAGATCAAGCCCAGCCTGGCCAACAAGGTGAAACCCCGTCTCTACTAAAAATACAAAAATTAGCCAGGTGTGGTGGCGGCCGCCTGTAATCCCATCTACTTGGGAGGCTGAGGCAGGAAAATTGCTTGAACCTGGGAGGCGGAGGTTGCAGTGAGCCGAGATTGTGCCACTCTACTCCAACCTCGCTTCAGAGCAAGACTCTGTCTCAAAAAAGTGAGTCTCAAAAAAGAAAAAAAAGGGCTTGTCATGTCTGGTAGTTTAAAAAGTTGTCAGTACCTTTCACGCTCCTAGAGAGACTTAGAAATATAAGATATGTTTTGAGGTGTCCTACTTTCTAAGTAACCTTAGATAGCGGGACCTTGGATAGTGAGATTTTGATAGTGGGGCCTGGATGAAGCATGCTAATTTTGGCTACAGAAGATATGTGTATTATTTACTTATTTATTTTGAGATAGGGTGGCACTCTGTTGCCCAGGCTGGAGTGCAGTGGTGTGATAATGGCTCACTGCAGCCTCAACCTCCCTGGCTGAATTGGTGCTCCCACCTCAGCCTTCCCTGTAGCTGGGACTACAGGCATGTGCCACCAAGCCAGATAATTTTTGTATTTTTGTACAGATAGGGTTTTGTTATGTTGCCCAGGCTGGTCTCAAATTCTTGGATTCAAGCGATCTGCCCACCTTGGCCTCCCAAAATGCTGGGATTACAGTTATGAGCCACTGTGCCTGGTCAATATGTGTACTTTTTTTTTTTTGAGACAGACTTTTGCTCTCTCCCCCAGGCTGGAGTGCAGTGGCGGGATCTCCACTCACTGCAAGCTCCGCCTCCTGGGTTCATGACATTCACCTGCCTCAGCCTCCCCAGTAGCTGGGACTACAGGCGCCCACCACCATGCCCGGCTAATTTTTGTATTTTTTTTTACAGATAGGGTTTTGTTATGTTGCCCAGGCTGGTCTCAAATTCTTGGATTCAAGCGATCTGCCCACCTTGGCCTCCCAAAATGCTGGGATTACAGTTATGAGCCACTGTGCCTGGTCAATATGTGTACTTTTTTTTTTTTGAGACAGACTTTTGCTCTCTCCCCCAGGCTGGAGTGCAGTGGCGGGATCTCCACTCACTGCAAGCTCCGCCTCCTGGGTTCATGACATTCACCTGCCTCAGCCTCCCCAGTAGCTGGGACTACAGGCGCCCACCACCTCGCCCGGCTAGTTTTTCTGTATTTTTTAGTAAAAACGGGGTTTCACCGTGTTAGCCAGGATGGTCTCGATCTCCTGACCTCATGATCCGCCCGCCTCTGCCTCCCGAAGTGCTGGGATTACAGGCGTGAGCCACTGCGCCCGGCCATGTGTACTTTTATACTAGATAGTTGTGAATACCAGGCTTTAAAGAAATATCATGTTGCATTCATTGACAAAATTTGAACCATTCAAAATAATCCAAGGAAAGAGTGAAACCCACCCCATATGTATCCCATGGGGTATCCACTGTAAATGATTTACTGCTTATTTTTCCAGATACTTCTTTACACTCATATGAGTTTACACATGGACACATATTTACATATGTCTATAAGTAAACAGACAAAATGGGATCACACTCAACACACGCTTCTGTAGTTTGCTTTGTTATTTAACATTATTCAAGGAACATCCTTCAATGTCAGGACATCTACATCTACCTCCTCTACATTCACGGCTGTGTGCTGCTCCCCTGCACACATCATGAGGTATTGAAGTTCTCTATTTTGGGGCACTTCGGTTTTTACTAGTCTTTGGGTATGACAGTGCTGTACCCTTGGAACTGGTGTTGATGCCTGGTTCTTGGGGTAGCTGAGAGGGAGGGCTAGATGCTGGACACAGGTGATCCTGTGGGAAGTTCAGCGTTTGGCCGTTTTCAGTATCACATGTCATCGGGCAGGTAGCATGATTCTCAAACCAGGCCCCCACCTTCCATTCATTCCGGGCGTTGAAATCCGGAACGAACAACCAGCATTCCTGCAAAGATCTCGTTAGTGTTGAAGAGCAAACCTAGAACAGCATGTACCCAGAGGGATGGGGTGATTGCAGGTTTGCAGGAACCTCACTGGAGCCGGTTGAGGGAGCTCACCTGGATCATGATGGAAACAGCAGCAGTTGAAGCGCAGAGCCTGGCGTAACCTGAAGTTGCTGTTGGAGTCACTTTTATTGCTCCTATTAAAACGTTCATGGAATCGTTGAGTTTTAAAGTGAAAGGCACTCAGCAGTCACCTAGTCTATAGTCTGTCACCTCCTCATACAGAAGAGGACCCTGAGACTGAGGAAGATGAGATGACTTGGCCTGTGGCTGGGGCCTCAGGAACTCCGGCTTGGGGCTCTTTTGGCCACACTACACATCTCTTCCTTTATTTTTTAGAAATCAATTAAAATTCACCAAACTCTAAATCTCATCCATTA
>NW_012120932.1:7144768-7161264 GCF_000951035.1 Colobus angolensis palliatus
CCGCCTCAAAAAAAAAAAAACAAAAAACAAAAAATTTGCTTTCATAGAGGCGCCAAAAATACGATTCATGGTGAAGGACTGCGGAGCGCCAAGAATGGGCAGGTGCAGGGGAAGCGAAAGGCCCGACGGCTGGACCGCAGTTCAGGCCGGTGGCCCCAGGGGAGGAGTCCTGAGGTGGGAATGTGTTTCTGGAAAAGTTGGGCACTCGCTTTGACCAAAGCATGGAGTACTCGTGGTGGGTTCGTGGATGTGAAATTGTGGGTACACTGGGGAAGCATCAGATGGCAAGGGTGAACACGTTACACTTTTGCGGGTATAGAAAGGGAGAGATGAAGGATTTTGAAAGGTTTTTGAGTGGGGCAGTTGCGTGACGAGACAAATCTGGAGAAGGTGTGGCTGGAAGAGGGAAAGATAGGACACGGGAAAACCAGTGGGAGGGGGAGGCTGAGTTGAGTAGCTGGCAGAGCTGCAGCCTTGAAGGGGAGAGAGGAAGGATTTGGAAGAAGTCTGAGCATGGATTAGATGAGAAGGGCTGTGAGGGAGGTTCTGAAATCGCTGGTCCTAGCAATTGAAAGCAGAGCCATGCCACCACAAAACAAAACAACAGAAACACAAAAACAAGGAGGAGCTGGTTTTTGGACTTTGGGGAAGGAGGGAAGGTGATCTCAACATTTTGGAAAGGCTGAACTTGAGATGTTAGAGGGTGATCTGTTGGGAGATGCTGTGCAGCCTGCAGCTGGAATTGCCCGTCTGTTTCGGCACACTTGCCCTGAGGCAGAGAAAGGAGGAGGAGATCTGGAGCGGTTTAGCAGACAGGAGTGTGCAGGGATTCAGAGCACGTTTTGGAGAGAGATGGAGCCAAGCTTAGATTCCTGGCCCTGCCATTCAATGTCTGTGAGGACTGGGCTGTTGATGTGACATCACTGAACCTGTTTCTCCAGTTGTAAGATGGAGACAGCTGTGTTTTCAACCTCAGAGAATCGTAGGAGGATGAATTAAGTTTACTAATTGGGTACCAATGTTATTAATATCATTGTTTTCCTGAAGGCTATTTATTTATTTATTTATTTTTGAGACAGAGTCTGGCTGTGTCGCCCAGGCTGGAGTGCAGTGGTGTGATCTCTGTTCACTGCAACCTCCACCTCCAAGGTTCAAGTGATTCTCCTGCCTCAGCCTTCCAAGTAGCTGGGATTGTAGGCGCCTGCCACCACACACAACTAATTTTTGTATTTTTAGTAGAGACAGGGTTTCACTTTGTTGGCCAGTCTGGTCTTGAACTCCTCACTTCATGATCCACCCGCCTCAGCCTCCCAATGTGCTGGGCTTACAAGTATGAGCCACTGCGCCTGGCCTGTTTTATATTTATTTTTTGTAAACTTTTATTTGAACGTTTTGTTCTTCATTCCTTAGCAGTATCCTGTGTGCCTTATCAGCAGGGACAGAGTCCAGGCATGTTACATATTAGAACAATGTTGCACCCGAAAGTGGCTGCAGGAACTGTCCTCCCATCAGACTTATACAGCGTCCAGAAGAGTTACTTTTATATATGGGGTCCTCTCAGTTGTTTGACAGAAGAAATAATAAAGAGCTTCAGATTTCATTTTAGAATGACAGGTCAGCTAATACATGTTTAGGCTTATCTTCCAATTTGCAGTTTTTGACATTAAGCTTTTAGAAACTTCACCAGATTTATTTTATGTTTCTTGAATTATCTTCTCCACATGACCAATGAGTGAAATTGCAGCTTCGTTTCCATAAAAGCTCTGCCAGCCACGTGCCACCCCGTTTACCAGTTTAGGCCCACATGAATGCAAGCAGAGGCAGGTGTTTGTGCCCTTTGAAAGCAGCTCTCACTGCAAGCGCCTCTTCTTCAATGTATTTCTGAACCCTTGGATGTTCCTGGCTGGGCAAACGGTTGATTACCGTGGAATCAAGCAGTAACAAGCCCGTCTTACCTTTGACTTTAGTGATAAGGATTAAGTAATGATCTCCCTCCCTTTTGGCTGAGCCGGGTGTTCGGAGCCCGAGTCTGGTGCTTTTGTGTGCTGTGTGAAGTGTTGCTGCCGCAGTCGTGTTGCTCAGTCACGGTGACTTCGTGAGGAGATGGTCCCAAGTCAGCAGACCCAGGCAGCCCTGGAGGGCTCTAGCTCTGTCAGCCTCTGGCTCCAATCCTTGTGTCCTTCAGTGCTTTCGAGATGCTGTGAAAGGCAGCCTCCCACAATCATAACAAATCTGCAGGTTCAAAGTCCATGGCTGTGAAATGGTTCATTCTGTTTTAGAAACCATTTGCAAACTTAGAAAACAATGCTAAAATTTAATATTATCTCCAAGGATTTCAAAACACTGGCCACTTTAATCTATGCTTCTAAGGTGTTCCCCATGATATGAATTAAAATGACTTACAGCTCTTTAAACTGTTCAGTGGGGTTTACAGTAAAAGTAAAGAAGAGACATGATAGGCAGTTTCTCCGGTTGAGTTCTGCTCCCCAGATTCCAGGAAGAGCTGCTTCGTGTCTCTGGGGTTGGAAAGGGAAAGGACGCAGAGGCTTCAACCCTGCCTGGTGCTATTCCACTTTACTTGGGCTGCAGGGCCAACTAATTTGAATAAAATTGAAGTGAAATGTCAAGAACATCTCAAACAAATAATATTCCCAGTGAGATTTTATCAAATGTAAACTTGGAGCTCTTTTTTTTTTTTTTTTTTGCCAGTTCCTTATTGGCTGTCCTCCAAGAAGTTGCCTGCAAAACTGGTTTAGAGATGCCTCCCCTTCCCCCAACCCCCAGATCAACCCACACTTACTTAGTGGATGCCTGCCGGGCTCTATGAAGAGCCATGTGGCTGCCTTGGCGGGGAGTGCTGTGAACCAGGTGCATTATCCACCATCCCCACCACCATGGCCAGAAACAGCCACTCAGGGGCTTTGCACAACTTGATGGAGGCCACATCATCAGTAAGAAGCAAAGGCAGAATTTGAACCCAGGTCTTTCTGGTGCTGAGTTCTTGCTTCTCCGCATGGTTGTGTTATGCCAAGTGAGCTAGGGGTGGGAATGGTAACATTTCTCGCACACTTGCCTACGCACCAGGCACTTTTCTGACCACTTTACCTGTATCAACCCAGTTATCCCCCCTCTCTGTAGACTACGAAGCAGACACACGCTGCACATTCCCACGCTGCAGATGAACCAGAGGTCACAGATGCGAAGTGACTTTCCCTGGCTGCCGAGCATGGAGCAGAGCTGGGATTGGAACCCTGCTGGTGTAGAGGGCCAGCCTGGGGCCTTGACCGTGACACTCTAGTTTCCTGAGGAGCCAGGTGAAAGGCCACTGCATTGGTCTAACGCTGTGTTTGCACAGCAAACACACTTTTACCGAGAAGCTGTGCTAATCTGAGGGTTTTTTTCAGGGGTTGGAGTCTTGGATGGTAGAGGTTACGCAGGCAGGCATTACCAACACCGCCGGGTCTAATGGAGCTGATGATCTTAGGAATTCTTGGATCCTTTTACTACTCTCTAAATGTGTTCTTCCGTTTACATTGAGAACTCACTATGTGCAGACATTGTTCTAGGTGCTAAGGATACATGGTTAACAAAATACTTTCTTTTCCAGGATCAAGAACTGGTAGGTCTTTCCTCCTCCAGAGGCACATGTTTATGCAAGAGTTTCAGGCCCCTAGGATAATACACTCAGTGTTTCCCTGATGTCCTGCGCTTTTGCTTCAGACCTCACTAGAAAAACCTCTGGCTGCCTGTAAGGTTCTAATTGCGAATGTCCCAGGTAGAGAGAGGGCTGTGCGTGGGAGGTGGCGGTCCTCAGGATGGCCCATCAGGTGAGGGGAGCTCAGAGGCCCTCCACTCTTGGCATTCTTGTACAAAGCAGGTTGGGCCCAGGCCTCTAAGATCGGAGTTTTAGATAGCATTTCCAGGGGTGGCAGCCCTGTCTGCGCCCTCCCTCCCAGTGGCTCCTAGAAAAGAGTGGGCCATTCCTAAGGCCATGAAGACAATGCCCCATAAAGGTCATGCTTCCATGCCTGTGGGCTCTCCCGGTCCTCTCTTGGTGGGGGTTGAGAGACTAGACCCTCCCCCCTACCTCCCCAGGAGTGGGGGTTATGTGATGTCACTAATGCTGGTCTCTCACCCTTGCACACATTTTCCAGTCTCCTGGCACCATGGAGGATCTCCCGGAGGCTAGTGCCTTCAGCTTCAGGCTCTGATCCTTCCTTGTTTCTTTAATTATCCATCTTAACCACCCAAGTCAATTAACAGCCTTCCTAGTTAACAGGCTGCCATTTTCTAGGCCAAAGCTTGAGAGGTGAATTAGTTCCTCCAAGTAGCTGTGGTTTTATTTCCAGAAGCGGCCCCCAGACGGATAGCTGTGCCGATTCAGTGACCATGGGTCTGTGAAGGGCATAAGCAGGACCCTTGCTAATCAGCTCTGCTTTTTCTATATTAAAAAAGCTTTTGTCCTGGTGCGGTGGCTCACGCCTGTAATCCCAGCACTTTGGGAGGCCAAGGTGGGCGGATCATGGGGTCAGGAGTTTGAGACCAGCCTGGCCAACATGGTGAAACCCTGTCTCTACTAAAAATACAAAAATTAGCCGGACGTGGTGGCGGGCACCTGTAATCCCAGCTACTCAGGAGGCTGAGGCAGAAGAATCGCTTGAACCCTGGAGGGGGAGGTTGCAGTGAGCCGAGATGGCGCCACTGCACTCCAGCCTGGGTGACGGAGATTCTGCCTCAAAACAAACAAAAAACAACAACAAAAAACCTTTAATTAAAGTTACCCAATAGATTGCATGTGATATATACTTGTTTTATAAACTTAAGATACAACATAGAATGAGATTTTAAAATATATATAAATATAGTATAAATCATGATTAGTGCTTCCTCATCATTGTTCTCTTTGCTAATGTGAAGAAAATCTCAGCTTCAACTTAGATATATGGAAATCAAATATCCGCGTCTCTGGAAGACTGCAATTTAAAAGCATGTCCTGGAATTTTCGGCGGTAGTTTGAAAGCACCTGTTGATTCACACATGCCTGGAAGTAGCTGACATTTGTGCAACACTGTGCCCTGGTTCGGGCGGTGCCCTGCGGTTCTGTGCAGCCGGTCTGGCCGCCTTGCTGTGAGGTGCGGGGCATTTAAATTCCGTTGCCAGCAGTAGTGGCCAGTGGTGCTCTGGCCTCAGCAGGTGCCCTGTTCTCTTGCTTGCTCTCTGCTACTTCTCAAGGAAGGCCTCAAGCCAATCTGCTCCTTATGCTCTGACATTTCTCCTCTTAGGCCCAAGACAGAAAAGGTGGAGAAAACATCACAATGTTGCCTTTCCCCTCTGTGATAAGTTTTTTTTTTTTTTTTTTTTTTTTGAGACAGTCTCTGTGGCCCAGGCTAGAGTGCAGTGATGTGATCTCGGCTCACCAGCCTTTGCCTCCTGGGTTCAGGCAATTACTGTGCTTCGGCCTTCCAAGTAGCTGGGATTACAGGCATGCGCCACCACACCTGGCTAATTTTTGTATTTTTAGTAGAGGTGGGGTTTGGCCATGTTGGCAAGCCGGTCTTGAACTCCTGGCCTCAAGTGATCCACCTATCTTGGCCTCCCAAAATGTTGGGATCACAGGCATGAGCCACTGTGTCTGGCCACCTCTGTGATAACTTTCATTCGGAAAACATTTCCTTGGCAGATCAAGTCACTGGCTCAATCAAAATTGCCCTCCCTGCCGCTGCATGATCAGCCCCCGACTGCTGCTGCTGGCTCCTTTTCTGGCAGCAGGGCTGGGGGACAGAGCAGGGGAGGGAGGTGGGGGAAGGGAGCTAGGCCTGGAGGTTTACAGCTCGCTCAGTTCAGCCCGTGTCTTAGCCATTTCACTTGTTCCTCTCTCTCCTTTGATTGTGAGGCCCAGTTGGCCTGGGGAAGCCTTTTTGGACAGGGTCGTGTGACGGTTTCCCATATCCCTGCAGCCTCATTCGCTGCCTTAACCCATCCCCAGAGAATGGCAGATTGGGTGATCTGGAAGGAGCCGGTGGTGGGTGCAAAGGCTCCAGTCGAGTCCCGCAGAGGGTAGTTGGTGTCATCACCTCTGGTTCACAGCTGCCTCCTGGAAACGGCTTCCGAGGCAGGATGGGCTTCTGGCTCCCCTGGGCTCTCCTGGAGTCCTCCTAGAACTTGCGGCGGGGGATGGCGGCTGCTGCATTCGCTAGGGCACAGGGCTGTCTCACCAGGAGCCGAGGCCCACACCTGCTATGGACTCCAGGCAGCGGAGCCTGCCCTCTCTAGGTGGTGATTGGAATACAGAGTGAATGCTCTTGTTTCTCTGTCCTTCAGGGCCTTTGAGGGATGATGACTGATCAGCAGGCAGACGTTTATTATTTCTTTTTCTTTCTGAGGTGGAAGTTAACTCTTTGTTGCCCAGGCTGGAGTGCAGTGGTGTGATCTCGGCTCACTGCAACCTCTGCCTCCTGGGTTCAGGTGACTCTCCTGTCTCAGCCTCCCAAGCAGCTGGGATTACAGGCGTCTGCCACCACTCCCTGGTAATTTTTTTTTTTTTTTTTTTGATGGAGTTTCACTCTTGTTGCCCAGGCTGGAGTGCAATGGTGCGATCTCAGCTCACTGCAACCTCCGCCTCCCAGGTTCAAGTGATTCTCCTGCCTCAGCCTCCCAAATAGCTGGGACTACAGGCACCCGCCACCACACCCAGCTGATTTTGTATTTTTATTAGAGACAGGGTTTTTCCATGTTGGTCAGGCTGGTCTCGAACTCCCAACCTCAGGTGATCCACCCACCTCAGCCTCCCAAATTACTGGGATTACAGGCATGAGCCACTGTGACTGGCCAAGTTTTGTATTTTTAGTAGAGATGGGATTTCACCATGTTGGCCAGGCTGGTGTCGAACTCCTGACCTCAGGTGATCCGCCCACCTTGGCCTCCCAAAGTGCTCGGATTACAGGTGAGAGCCACTGTGCCTGGCCAGACATTTCTTATTTCTAAGGGGGCTTCTGAAAACTTACGGAGAAAATAAAGTGCATGTGATCTTCAGCTAATCAACGCCTTGAGCGTGTTTCTGAGGACTTTTTTCCCTGTCAGAATCACAGAAGCCTTGCCTGCTTGCGACTTCATTGACCGGTGTCAATGTGTTACTCGGGGACATCTCAAGCCCTTCTTAGGGTCCCCGAGGTGTGATGGGGGAGGCTTGATGGAGCCTGCGTCTGGTCCTGACTGCCCATCGTGGCTGTGTAGCCCCGACAGTACCAAGCCAGGGTGGGGTGACCAGCACGGGGTGCGGCCAGCTCAACGCACTGCGGCTCAGAGGAGACCCGGAGACATGATGGACACCCTGACATTGTTGCTATCAACATGGGCATAGTTGCCTGGCAGCCGGGGGAATCTGTTCTCTTGATCCTCTCACTGTTTCTACCTTAGGATCCTTTTCCTGTGCTTTTCTGGAAGGTTTTCCTAATGCCAGGGTTAACCAGGAGAAGCCTTTCCCCCAAGATATCTTAGCAAAGTTATGAAGTACGTGAACATTGAGTTGGAGGGGCCCAGAGTAATCAGTCTTCGTGTATTCTTTTACACTTCAAAGACAACTGGAGGACAGCTGGTGGAGCGTCCTTCTGCTGGAAGAGGGGAGGGACCCTTACTGGGGGTAAAGAAAGGGGCAGGAACCAGTTGACACATCTGTCGCCACCCAGTGGCGTCATGGAAACCTGCAGCAGGTGGAGCCCATTTCCTGCCGTGGTTTGGTGGACGCAGGTGGCCCT
The DNA here is from genome assembly GCF_000951035.1 of Colobus angolensis palliatus. Lineage (NCBI taxonomy): Eukaryota > Metazoa > Chordata > Mammalia > Primates > Cercopithecidae > Colobus > Colobus angolensis. The sequence goes on from NW_012120932.1 coordinate 7,152,523, forward strand.
GTCCGTGCAGGTGCTGAGGGGCCTGTGTACTTTGGTGGACGCAGGTGGCTCCGTCTGTGCAGGTGCTGAGCTGGACGCAGGCGGCCCTGTCCGTGCAGGTGCTAGAGGCCCTGTGTGGTTTGGTGGCTGCAGGCAGCCCCATCTGTGAAGGTGCTGAGGGCCCTGCATGGTTTGATGGACGCAGGCGGCCCTGTCTCTGCAGGTGCTGAGGGCCCTGCGTGGTTTGGTGGATGTAGATCACCCAATGGGTGCAGGTGCCGAAGGTCCTGTGTACTTTGGTGGCTGCAGGCAGCCCTGCCCATGCAGGTGCTGGGGGTCCTGTGTGGTTTGGTGGATGCGGGAGGCCCCGTCAGTGCTGTGATGAGGGTCCTGCATGGCTTGGTAGATGCGGGAGGCCCCATCCGTGCAGGTGGTGAGGGTCTGGCGTGGTTTGGTGGACATGGGCGGCCCCGTCAGTGCTGTGGTGAGGGCCCTGCATGGCTTGGTGGATGTGAGCGGCCCTGACCATGCAGGTGCTGAGGACCCTGTGCCATGCATCCTTCCAGAGTGCTGTGCGGTCCCATAAGCCTCCTATCGTGAACAGGGTGTACCATCCCCTTCTGTGGCCCTTGGCTTCTCTGTGTTGGTTCCTCTGTGTGCCAAGGATAGGAGCCATCTGAGACTCTTGGAATGGCAGTGGGGAGGCCTGGCTGGTGGTCATGATTTGCCAAGTCTCCCCCACCCTGACACCGACTGTCACCTCTCGTAGGCCTGGGCACGATCTGGGGCAACAGAAGTTGCTTCTCACTTTAATCTAGCCAACTGCTGAGTCTGCAAGCTCAGAAAATTCAGTCCAGCGCATCAGGAAATAGCCTACTTTCATTTAATCCCACAAAACAAGTCACGGTGCCCCTGTGTTTAGGACACAGTTACAGGATAACTTGTCTCTCCCTGGCTGGTGGGGCTGGCCCGGGAGTGCTGCAAATCGGAGCCAGCCTCACAAGGACTTTCTCCCGGGTCTCCTCTCTGAATTTAGATGCTTCCTGGATCCAGGCATCACAGGAAAAAGTCAGGCGTAATTTACAAAATCACTCGTATAAATGTGCACATAGGACCCACTCCCTTCCATCTGGAAATACGTGAAAAATGAACTTACTGTTCGCTTTGACTCAGGTGCCAACACGCTGCTCTTCTCTGGAGTCGTTACTCGCTGACTTGTTTGGGCTCCTTTAGGGCTTTTTCATTTCCTCCCATTCTTTTTTTTGTTTTTTTGAGACGGAGTTTCGCTCTTGTTGCCCGGGCTGGAGTGCAATGGCGCGATCTCGGCTCACTGCAACCTCCGCCTCCCGGGTTCAAGGGATTCTTCTGTCTCAGCCTCCCAAGTAGCTGGGATTACAGGCGTGCGCCACCACGCCCAGCTAATTTTTATGTATTTAGTAGAGATAGGGCTTCACCATGTTGGGCAAGCTGGTCTTGAATTCCTGACCTCAGGTGATCCACCCGCCTCGGCCTCCCAAAGTGCTGGGATTACAGGTGTGAGCCACCGCACCTGGCCCGTTTCCTCTCCCATTCCTTTTTTTCTTTCTTTCTTTTTTTTTTTTTTTGAGACGGAGTCTCGCTCTGTCGCCCAGGCTGGAGTGCAGTGGCACCATCTCGGCTCACTGCAAGCTCCGCCTCCCGGGTTCACACCATTCTCCTGCCTCAGCCTCCCGAGTAGCTGGGACTACAGGCCCGGCTATTTTTTTGTATTTTTAGTAGAGACGGGGTTTCACCGTGTTCGCCAGGATGGTCTCAATCTCCTGACCTCGTGATCCACCCGCCTTGGCCTTCCAAAGTGCTGGGATTACAGGCATGAGCCACTGTGCCTGGCCTATTTCCTCCCATTCTTATGAAAAACATTCAAAATGCCTTTCAGCTTGAATGCTGCCTTTGCAGTGAGATCTTCCTGACCCTCTAAATTACCCATGTACCCTCTCATCGCCCTCACCTGTCACCTTGATTTGTTTTATGTCAGCAAGCACCTGTCACTATCTGACGTATCGTTTTCATTCCAAAACACTTACTTATTTCTTGTTTGTCTCACCCCAATAGAATATACCCTCCATAAGGGCGGGATCTTTTGTACCGTGTTCAGCACTGTAACCTCAGCATCTAGAATGGTTCCCAGTGCACAGCAGGTCCCCAGTGAATATTTGTAGAATAAGTGAGCACTCAGACAGCTGTCTAGGAAGCTTTTGAGTAAAAGAGACCATGGCCTGAGTGTTCCTGAGGGAAGTGCCTGAGCAGATGAGACTTGGACCAAAGCGTAATATAGGACTTTCCTTCTGCACCTGCCTCAGTGCCTCATCTGTGTCCAGTGCCTTCGGGCCCTCTGCCCAGCCCTCCCGGCCCTTGAGCTGTCCCTGTTGGGCTACGCCTATTAGTGCTAAGCCTTTTGTGTACGTCATCTCATGCGATCCTCTGACACCCGCTTCGGGGCGGACCTCACTTCCCTCTTTGGACACATGAGAAAGGGAGGGAGGCTCAGAGAGGGCAGGGGAGCCTGGGAGCTGAGACCTGGACCTGGTCTCTGCCTTGAAGCCCTCCTTCTGGTCCATCGGTGCTATTTGCCCTCCAGAATCAGAAGTGACTTTGACAGTGGGCTGGGCATGGTGGCTCATGCCTGTAAATCCCAGCACTTTGGGAGGCTGAGGTGGGTGGATCACTTGAGGTCGGGAGTTCGAGACTGGCCTGGCCAACATGGTGAAACCCTGTGTGTACTAAAAATACAAAAATCAGCTGGATGTGGTGGCGTACGGCTATAATCCCAGCTACTCAGGAGGGTGAGGCCCGAACCTGGGAGGTGGAGGTTGCAGTGAGCCGAGATCACACAAGTGCACATCAGCCTGGACGACAGAAGGACACTGTCTCCAAAAAATAAACAATAACAATAACAATAATCATAAAGTGACTTTGACAGTGCAACTCTGAGGCTGGGAAGGGGAGAGCACTGCCGCTAGTGGGATCACCAGGGGAGCTGCATTTGAGCTGGTGGGTCCTGCCAAGTCCCTCTGGCCTCCCAGACTTTGGCTGCCTTCTTCCTCCACAAGCCCCAGCCTCACAATTGGGGTGAGAAAAAGATTATGTGGAAATAGAATCGAAAGCCCAGGGACACGGGGTTCAGCTCAAAGCTCCGCAGACCTCTTGGTCTTTTACTCATGAAATAGGAGTAATGGGTGAAAAGAGAAGCGGCAGGAGGAGGGCTAGTGGGATGAGACGCGCTTTGCAGGCTGGAAAGGGAATGATGCCAAGAGTGGCCAAAAGACGCTGGCAGGTGGGCACGAGAAGACAGCCGGAGCTAGCTCCTGAGACAGTCAGGCTGGACCAGGCACGTGGGTTTGGACAGTTTCTAGAAGGTGCTCAGTTTTGCCCAGCCAGACACAGCGAGTTACGTTTTGGGCAAATGTACTTGCAGGAGCTGAAGCAGCCGTGGCCCCTGGGTCAGGGAGCGTCCGTTCCCAGGCGAGCCACGGCTGCTGGAACAGGCAGCGTCCGTTCCCAGGCGAGTGCACATCGCCATCCTGGCCAAGGGCGCGGCTGTGCCCTTAACACCCACTTTCAGTGGCTTGTTGGTGTCTCCAAAGACCCATCTTTTCCCTTCCCACATCAAGGCTCTCTCCTTGCTCTGTGCATCCTTCCTGTGAGACGTCTCCCTCCTTTCTGTGTTCAGGGCAACCCCAGGCTCTGACACCTGCCGCTTCTCTAAGTCTAACAAGCTAGGCTGCATTTGGACAAGCCACTGGATTCTGGGAATTCTACACTTACTGACTTGCAGGTAGCTTAAAAATAGTGAGAACTCCAGGATCCCTGCAACTTCCATGCCCTAGGACTCCTGCCAGGGGCCCAGGGTGTCACCAAGAGAGCCCTGGCCTGGGAGTCAGAGGCAGCATCTCGCCTCCACCCTGCCTTGTGGAGACGCCCACAGGAGTCTTGGGGTCTGAGTTTTCTCCTCTATGAAATGAGGCGGTGGGGCCAGTCGATGCCTTGTTTCTTTTAGGGTCTTTTTAGTTATAAAGCCATAAACCCCTTGGCTTGGCTTGAAACTCAGGCTCCCCCCGACCCAGGCTTCCTTGCTTGCTGGGTCTCTGTATTGAGCTGTTTAACCCGTGTGTTTGGGGGCCAACACTGGTTCTTTCTGGGCAAAACCGAAAACCCCCCAAACGTTTTATGTAAAAAGCGCTGACGCACATACTGCAATAGACAGATATCCACTGTATCTGTAGTATCAAACATTTTCTTGGGGGAGTATGGCTGAGGAAAAAATGTTCTAAAAAGCTCCCTAGGGGAACCACAATGAAAACAAAGTTAAGAAACACCGATTTAACCACAAAAGCGTGCAGGGCACCATGACCGGTTCGAGGTGAAGAGGCGGATGACAGCATCTCCTCCTCTCTAGGATCTGTCCAGAGGCACCACCGCCCTTCATGCCTCGTTCTCCCAAGCTGTATGTCCTCCTTCCTTTCTTCTAAATCCTTTTTAAAAATTTTTATTATACTTTAAGTTCCGGGATACATGTGCAGAATGTGCAGGTCTGTTACATAGGTATACACGTGCCATGGTGGTTTGCTGCACCGATCAACCCGTCATCTACATTAGGTATTTCTCCTAATGCTCTCCCTCCCCTAGTCCCCAACTCCCTGACAGGCCCTGGTGTGTGATGTTCCCCTCCCTGTGTCTGTGTGTTCTCGTTGTTCACCTCCCACTTATGAGTGAGAATAGGTGGTGGTTGGTTTTCTGTTCCTGTGTTAGTTTGCTGAGAATGATGGTTTCCAGCTTCATCCATGTCCCTGCAAAGGACATGAACACTTTCTTCTAAATCTTACCGAACACTCACTTTTGGTGGGTTTATGGACACATCTGCATTCTCTGGTGGTCATGGCTTATTTTTTTGTGGCTTTTGTTCCCTGAAGCTATGGCATTGCTGGTTCTACCAACGTGACGGGTGATCAAGTTAAGAAGCTGGACGTCCTCTCCAACGACCTGGTTATGAACATGTTAAAGTCATCCTTTGCCACGTGTGTTCTCGTGTCAGAAGAAGATAAACACGCCATCGTAGTGGAGCCAGAGAAAAGGGTGGGTCCGTACTTCCGCCATTGAGGGTTTTAAGGCAGCTGGTTTTCTTCCCAGCTTCATAACTGACTCCACTTGTTTAGCTGAGTTGGGTTCTGGGAGTCCCTGTAGATCCCTCCTGCAGTCTTTCCACAGCTTCCACCTCACTGCTGCCGTCTCTCGACCCTCTCTGCGCCACTGTGCAGATAAGCGCCGTGGCTCACGCTGCCCTGTCTCCGGTGGACTCCCATGAACTCATCTCCATTTCTAACTTTTTATTGCCATGTTTAATGCTCTTCAAACCCTGGCTTCTGTTGGCCATCTCTTTTACTACATCCACCTGTTCCCGACCGTCACACTGAGCCTCCTGTTGTGACCTGGACTGCTTGAAACTTCCACCCCTGATGCACGCACTGGAGTCCCTGGTGGTCGGTCTCGGCTGCTGCTGCTGCTTTTTTTTTGAGACAGTGTTTTGCTCTTGTTGCCCAGGCTGGAGTACAGTGGCGTGATCTTAGCTCACTGCAACCTCTGCCCCCTGGGTTCAAGCGATTCTCCTGCCTCAGCCTCCTGAGTAGCTGGGATTACAGGTTCCCGCCACCACACCTGGCTAATTTTTGTGTTTTTAGTAGAGACGAGGTTTCACCATGTTGGCCAGGCTGGTCTTGAACTCCTGACCTCACCTCGGCCTCCCAAAGTGCTGGGATTACAGGTGTGAGCCACCGCGCCCGGCCTTGCCTCTGCTTTGTGAGAGCAGAAAATGAATCCTATTTGCCTCTGTGTCCCACAGTCTCGTGCAATGCCTGGCACATTGGACGGCCTCCACAGCCAATGGCTGTTGAAAAAGATGTTAAATGAAAGAGTATTCCCAGCTTTTACAAAACAACAATTGTCATTAAAAAACGAAACTTCTGAGATTAGAAGCACAGTTATATGGGCTTACTAACTTTCTCAGTTTGAGAGGAACTGGGAACATGAAGGAGTAGAATTAGGAACAACAATGAGAAGATGAAGAGGCTGCCCGTCCTCACCCTGTTAAGAGGGCAGGAGCCTTGCTGGGCGCGGTGGCTCAAGCCTGTAATCCCAGCACTTTGGGAGGCCGAGGTGGGCAGATCACGAGGTCAGGAGATCGAGACCATCCTGGCTAACACGGTGAAACCCCATCTCTACTAAAGAAAAAAATACAAAAAACTAGCCGGGCGAGGTGGCGGGCGCCTGTAGTCCCAGCTACTCGGGAGGCTGAGGCAGGAGAATGGCGTAAACCCGGAAGGCAGAGCTTGCAGTGAGCTGAGATCTGGCCACTGCACTCCAGCCTGGGCCACAGAGCAAGACTCCATCTCAAAAAAAAAAAAAAAAAAAGAGGGCAGGAGCCACATCTGATGAAGTTGTTTCTCATCATTCCTAAAATAGCCCTACATGCTAGACTTGAAGTTCATGTTTTTCTCAGCTGGGCCTTCCAAGGTCTTTGGCAGCGTCAGGCATATAGCTTAGATTTGTTGTTTAATATTCTCCATCACTCACGCTGGACTTCTCTGTCTACCATGGGCCTTGGTGACAGGCAGGCTCCTGTGTTTGGGTTTCAGTTCCCCTGCATTAGTGAGGGAGGAAGAGGGCAGGGAATCATGTGAATCTGCTACAGACATTTAAAAACCACATTGGAAAGCAGCTAATTTGGAGATGGAAAACTCCCAGTGGTGTGCTGGTAAACTGGGTCTCAAAGCAAACAAGTCTCTGATACGTCCCCTTGCCTCTGTCAATGGTGTGAATACTCTCCCATCGTTGATTTTAAGCTACCAATGTGACGTCACTGAAGCAGAGCTGGGAAGAGATGTGCACGGTTAGCTCCTGAGAGCCGATACCCGCCAGCTCCTGCACACCACTGAAAACCCCACTGGAAGCAGGAATCTGCAGTAGTCCCACTGCCACTGCCAGTTATCTCCTTTGGGAGTTACACTAGAAATTTGTTTGGTTTAGTTTTGTTTTTAGAGACAGGGCCTCACTCTGTCACCCAGACTGGAGTGCATAGTTGTGGCTCACTGCAGCCTCAAGCTCCTGGGCTCACGTGATACCTCCTGCCTCAGCCTTCTGAGTAGCTGGGACTACAGATGTTCAGCATCATGCCCAGCTAATTGAGCTTTTTTTTTTTTTTTTTTTTTTTTTTAACAGAAGGAGTCTGTGTTGCCCAGGCTGGTCTCAAACTCCTGGGCTCAAGTAATCCTCCCGTCTTAGCCTCCCGAAGTGCTAGGATTAGGCATGGGCCGCCGTGCCCAGCCAGGATGGTTTTCAAAACTCTATGCATCCCAGCCTTAAGGGGCAACTGTAAGACCTCCATGAGAAGTTTCTTACAGATCTCAACTCCAGCAAAGTCTCTGCTTCACCTAAGGAATTACTTTTTCCTTTACGAATAAAGGAAAATGAGTGACTAACCTTGCTGTTCTTCTTCCTTTGGCTGCCAGGAAACTCAATGCAAAGTTATGATTTGACTATATCAACAATGTGGGAAATCATGACTTATCTGTACCCCTTTCCCTTCATCCGCACCTCCCAAGTGGTGTTTTCTCTGTTTGATCATCGTGTGTGTGTGTATCCGTGCATTCTCTATGCCATTTCATACCTTCCATGACAGAGTACAAATACATAAGACCCACATGTTTTGAACTTTCTCTGAATTCTCATTCTTACTCCCTAATGTATACCCCTTTAGTGTATCCTGCTACCGCATTTTAAGGTTGTGTTTCTTGTTTCTGTGCTCAGGGTAAATACGTGGTCTGTTTTGACCCCCTTGATGGATCTTCCAACATCGATTGCCTTGTGTCCATTGGAACCATTTTTGGCATCTATAGAAAGGTAAAACGTGGTATCTTCAGCACTTGGTTTGGGGACAAAAGTTCAGATTGAGCATCCAGTCCTGTTTCCCTGCGGCAGAGCAGCCGGAGTGGAGATCATGAGACTCTGTGAGGCTGAAGTAGATTGTGTCTCAAGTGCTGAGGTTTTCAGCACTAATTGCATGACGAAGACCCACTAGGTTGTTGAAAGAAAATACAGGGTAAAATATGGGTGGGAAGAGGAGGATATTTCACTCTTTTTACTATATCTTACTTTTTAGGATAGAAAATGAGATTTTAAAAAGGAGGCAGTAGAGGGTGAGTATAGTGATGACACGGTGTGAACTGACAGTTGAGAACGTGTGACAACCATAGAGATTATTTAGGTCAAAAGTGTCCTTTAAGTCCCCCAGTCAATGGTCCTGGGCTGAGTCCAGCCTGTGGCCTAATGTGTACAGCCTGTGAACAAAGAATAACCATTTTGCATTTTTAAATAGTTGAAAAAAACTAAACAATGTTTCGTGATCCATTTTAAGTTTTGCTCTCCACAAATGAAGCTTTAATTGGCATTTGGTCACATTCATTTGTTCACATTGCTGCCTTTGGCTGATTCTCCGCTACACTGTCAAAGTTGTGTAGTTATGATAGAGACTGTGTGGCCCATAAAACTGAAAACATTTACTATCTGTCTGTCTGTAGAAAAAGTTTCCTGAGCCTTGCTCTAAGTCGTAGAAAGCACACTGCACAGGATGAGAACCCAGCCCTGCCCCGGGTCTCCTAACACCTGACTCGGGCAGTCATCCCTCCTCCAGAGCTGCTTTTTCTGAGAGAGAGGAGAGGAGAGGGGAGAGGA
>NW_012120932.1:7162446-7163201 GCF_000951035.1 Colobus angolensis palliatus
ATCCACAGAATAGCAAGAGAGGTTTGTAGCAGAATTTTTCCTTGCAGAGGAAGACTTCTGGTTAATGTGTTAACCACAACTAAAGCAGTGTTGATGTTTGCTAAGCCCATTCTCCATCTCAGTCCCCATAAATAATACTCTTTTAAGGGGGGAAAACACACACACACACAAAACCTGGGAAATTGAGAGACATTGGCTATTAACTAAAAAAAAAAAAAAAAAATCAAGCCAGCTTGCAACAGCAGCTTGAATTATGAATGACAGAATTCTCAACAATAAGTCTCAACTCTCTTCTCAATAAACCAGAAGTGACTTTATTAAAAGACAGCGGGGCCGGGCGTGGTGGCTCACGCCTATAATCCCAGCACTTTGGGGGGCGGAGGCTGGCGGATCACGAGGTCAGGAGATCGAGACCATCCTGGCGAACATGGTGAAACCCTGTCTCTACTAAAAATACAAAAAATTAGCCAGGCATAGTTAAAAAATTAGCCAGCCTGTAGTCCCAGCTACTCGGGAGGCTGAGGCAGGAGAATGGCGTGAACCTGGGAGGCGGAACTTGCAGTGAGCCGAGATCGAACCACTGCACTCCAGCCTGGGCGACAGAGCAAGACTCTGTTTCAATCAGTCAATCAATAGAAAGACAGAAAGTGATGATGAAGGGGATTTTTCCTGCTTTCTGCAGAGATGACTGTTGGCTAGAATTGCACTGTGGTGCCCATGCCCAGTGGGGCAGCATCAGTAACTGTGACCCTGCC
>NW_012120932.1:7163251-7164603 GCF_000951035.1 Colobus angolensis palliatus
GCCTGGCTAATTTTTTGTATTTTTTAGTACAGATGGAGTTTCACTGTGTTGGCCAGGATGGTCTCGATTTCCTGACCTCGTGATTCGCCCGCCTTGACCTCCCAAAGTGCTGGGATTACAGGCATGAGCCACTGCGCCTGGCCCTTTATTTTCTCTCTCTCTTTTTTTTTTTGAGGCAAGGTCTCACCCTGTTGCCCAGGCTGAGAGCAGTGGTGCCATCATGGCTCACTGCAGCCTCATCTTCCCTGGCTGAAGCCATCCTCCTACTCAGCCTCCTGAGTGACTGGGACTATAGGTGTGCACCACCACGCCTGGCTAATTTTTGTATTTTCTGTTGTGGCGGATCATGAGGTCAGGAGATAGAGACCATCCTGGCTAACACGGTGAAACCCTGTCTTTACTAAAAATACAAAATATTAGCCGGGCATGGTGGCGGGCGCCTGTAGTCCCAGCTACTCAGGAGGCTGAGGCAGGAGAATGGCGTGAACTTGAGAGGCGGAGCTTGCAGTGAGCCGAGATGGAGACACTGCACTCTAGCCTGGGCAACAGAGCGAGACTCCATGTCAAAAAAAAGAAGAAAATCATTAATAGTAAGAAATCAGTGGTTAGGAGCTGTGTCCTTAAGGGGCTCCCTTCCCTAGTGTTAGAAAATCTCTGGACCACATGACCCAGTCGGCTGTGTTTTTAATGAAAAAATACATTACAACATATGTCACGTTCTAAGAGTAGGTATTATTTTGGTAACTTTTTGGTGTGTGTGGCAGGGGAGGGGGCACCGGTTTGTGATGTAAAATGTGCTTCTTCCTGTGCATCATGGTTAAAACACTGGACAGCATCTGCTCTACCCCGTAATGACTCTGGGGAGATATTCTGAGTTCCTGCATTTCTGAGAATTTCCCTGACGTGTGAGTGATATAGACCACACGCTCATCAGGGTATGGGCTGCAGCGGCAAGAGCTCACAAAACCGATTTCCTCTCCAGACTGGCTGCCCTGCAGCCCAGTGTTAATTTGTTTAAATAAAGATGGAGTCGGCAGGTGAAGGAGATGGATGCCCGTAATAAGATTAAATTAGTGGGAGCTGGCAAGGAGGCATGCTCTTTTTTGGAACTGATAGTGGAAAGATGGGGGAATATCACATTAGAAAGACTGGAAGAGGGCCCTGATGGAAAGAGGGATCCAGATGCAGGAAGTCTGGGTTCTGTGGGGAAGGCTGCCGCGGTAATCTAATCAGGATATTGCTGATGTGTAGGGGAAGGCCGCTCGGGGAAGACGCCCTATTTCATTAGAAGAGCACCTTGAGAATGCCTCCTGTTAACGGTTGAACTGTAAAAAAGAATCACAAAACAAAAC
>NW_012120932.1:7168888-7171013 GCF_000951035.1 Colobus angolensis palliatus
GCGATTCTCCTGCCTCAGCCTCCTGAGTAGCTGGGACTACAGGCGCCCGCCAGCACACTTGTATTCTTAGTAGAGAGGGGGTTTTGCCATGTTGGTCAGGCTGGTCTCGAACTCCTAACCTCAGGTGATCCACCCACCTCAGCCTCCCGAAGTGCTGGGATTACAGGTGTGAGCCACTGTGCCTGGCCAACGTTTTTAACTTCTGGAGATATCCTCCTATGACATTAGTGAACTGTGTATACGGTGCTTTTTGCTGGCAAACTGAACCCCAGGAACAGACAGGGAGCGGGAACCCTCTGTGGGAGACAGGCTGCTGGAGGTGAGGCCGGGTCTGTGTGTGGCGGGAAGGCTGACTCAATACAGGCTGCCTTTGTCCCAGGCTGTCAGGAAAGTGGACTTTCACCTCCTTGGCAGCATGGGCACTTAACAAATAAACAAGGGCAGGGTAATAGCACTAGTTCAAGTCTCCGAATGTGGTGACCTGGGTAGGGGTGGGGTGGGGGGGTTAGTGGCAGAACCAGAGCAACGTTCCACCTGAGCCCAGGAAGCGATTTCGGGCCCCACTGATGTCTGCTGGCTGTGACTTGCCAGGCCCTGACTCTGCTTCCCATTCTTCTGCTGCCTTCTCTTGTTACCTTTGAGTTGGTGGAAGCAGAGAAAACATTAAATCTCTTCTTGTTTCCAGATTGCAGGCCAGCATCTCTGTAGGGAAGTTTCTGTGTGTTTGACAGTCTTTTGCCCTCCTCAGTCCTAAATGTCTGGAAGCGCAATGCAGACCTGCTGGGATTTGATTCTATCCCTTCTGCCTGCTGCGCCTGACGGGGCTGAGCCTCCCACCAGGGAGATGCTAAGTGCTTCCTCTTTGTTTAGGCTTGCTGCAAAGCCAGGCTGATGGTTTCTGCTGCAACCACTGCCACAGCTGTACCTGGGTTTCTAGTGGCTTTAACTTTCTGGGAGCTTTTATGCTTCGTCTCCATACACAAGACTTCCCTCCTTTGCACCGTGGACAGTCTGGCCGGGCCCTGCACGCTGCACCCAGCCTCTGTTGTGAGATGGCTTTCTTTTCTATACAGTTTTTTGAAAGACATTTATTTTTCTACCAATGATAAAAGAATATTCTGGTATATTCGTGGCCAAAAGTTTTGAAAATATTAAAAAAGGCATAAAAGTAAGAAAGAAGAATCACTTCCAATGACTCCTTTCAATGACCACTGTGAATTCTCCCCTCCCTCCCCCTCTGTCTGTCTGGTTTCAGTGCATTCCATGTGGGTAGGAACCAGTTTCTGCTGTGGGAATAAATGGCTCGGCGAGAGGTGTTGGTGGGGCCTTTTCTCTTTTTCAACTCTTGTGTCAATGTCAAGCCCCTTCTAAATGGGTAGAGCCTCTATCACCCTCTTGCCAAAAACACACAGGAACCCATAAAAATCCTCCATCTGGAGCAATAGGATTTCTGCAACACTTTCCCCCAAATTCAAATCTCCTCTGAAGAGGCTAAAGCTTAAAGGCATAAGCTTAACCCTGGGCTACGTGGGAGGAGGCAGTCTGAGAAAAACTTCGCACGCCAGTGAGCAAAGGCATCGGAAGTTACGTGTGCCAGACTCAAACTCAGGGTTCCGCTTTGCTCTATAACAACGCCCAGAAAGGAGAACTCCCATCAGGATAGTAATGTAAAGCCGAGAACAGCGCTGAGCACTTGGATGTTACGCAGGGACTGATCCCGCAGTTGCCGTCTCTCCTGAGAGCCCACCTCCCACCTGAACCAGTGCTTTTTTTCTGTTTGGTAAAGGCATACACATCTTATATTGCTTTGGACACACGATTCTTACTTTCTTGCAGGCTTTAGCAGTCTGCTTTCCCTATTTTTATGTGGTTTCTTTTCTTGTTTTACTGAAATCATTTGCAAACAAAGTTGAAAGTCTCCGTTATCACCCTGACGGCTTCTGCAGCATCCTCTTGCCTCCCCTACCCCATTCACAGCTCCTGGAGAGTCTGGCAGGTGTCGTGGGGCCCCAGGATGAGCAGTGCCCGTGGGCCACGACCCCAGCCCAGCGTGGCCCAGCATAGCCCAGCCCATCGCTCACCTCATCCAGGCCTGGGGGACACGATGTGCTCGTCATCTCTCCAC
>NW_012120932.1:7171063-7177991 GCF_000951035.1 Colobus angolensis palliatus
CGTGGACAGTCTGGCCGGGCCCTGCACGCTGCACCCAGCCTCTGTTGTGAGATGGCTTTCTTTTCTATACAGTTTTTTGAAAGACATTTATTTTTCTACCAATGATAAAAGAATATTCTGGTATATTCGTGGCCAAAAGTTTTGAAAATATTAAAAAAGGCATAAAAGTAAGAAAGAAGAATCACTTCCAATGACTCCTTTCAATGACCACTGTGAATTCTCCCCTCCCTCCCCCTCTGTCTGTCTGGTTTCAGTGCATTCCATGTGGGTAGGAACCAGTTTCTGCTGTGGGAATAAATGGCTCGGCGAGAGGTGTTGGTGGGGCCTTTTCTCTTTTTCAACTCTTGTGTCAATGTCAAGCCCCTTCTAAATGGGTAGAGCCTCTATCACCCTCTTGCCAAAAACACACAGGAACCCATAAAAATCCTCCATCTGGAGCAATAGGATTTCTGCAACACTTTCCCCCAAATTCAAATCTCCTCTGAAGAGGCTAAAGCTTAAAGGCATAAGCTTAACCCTGGGCTACGTGGGAGGAGGCAGTCTGAGAAAAACTTCGCACGCCAGTGAGCAAAGGCATCGGAAGTTACGTGTGCCAGACTCAAACTCAGGGTTCCGCTTTGCTCTATAACAACGCCCAGAAAGGAGAACTCCCATCAGGATAGTAATGTAAAGCCGAGAACAGCGCTGAGCACTTGGATGTTACGCAGGGACTGATCCCGCAGTTGCCGTCTCTCCTGAGAGCCCACCTCCCACCTGAACCAGTGCTTTTTTTCTGTTTGGTAAAGGCATACACATCTTATATTGCTTTGGACACACGATTCTTACTTTCTTGCAGGCTTTAGCAGTCTGCTTTCCCTATTTTTATGTGGTTTCTTTTCTTGTTTTACTGAAATCATTTGCAAACAAAGTTGAAAGTCTCCGTTATCACCCTGACGGCTTCTGCAGCATCCTCTTGCCTCCCCTACCCCATTCACAGCTCCTGGAGAGTCTGGCAGGTGTCGTGGGGCCCCAGGATGAGCAGTGCCCGTGGGCCACGACCCCAGCCCAGCGTGGCCCAGCATAGCCCAGCCCATCGCTCACCTCATCCAGGCCTGGGGGACACGATGTGCTCGTCATCTCTCCACTATTCCTTCCTTGTCTCAAAAGGCCATCGGGGAGTTCATTTTGGTGGACAAAGATGTGAAGATCAAAAAGAAAGGTAAAATCTACAGCCTTAACGAGGGCTACGCCAAGGACTTTGACCCTGCTGTCACCGAGTACATCCAGAGGAAGAAGTTCCCCCCAGTAAGTGAGGGCCCAGGGAGGGTGGTGCAGGGTCTGGGCATGTGGCACCAGGGGCCGTGACGGAGGCAGGGGCATCCCCCGGAGAGGAAAGGGATCCTTGGGATCGAGGACCTTGGACCTCATGTGGGGCTCCTGAGCGGTGTGGAAATCTGTTGGTTGATGACTTACCTTAAAGGTGAAAGGAAGCAGGGATGGAGTGGATCGGGCTTCCGTCTACACTGGGCCCACGATGAAGGTCTCACCTCAGTACTGGGGACTGGAATTCTCACCCTGTGACATCAAAAGTCAGTCTCCATTACAGCCTTGGCAGACGAAAATTAGGATAATAAAGTTAACCAAATGAATGAATTCATGGCAGTAAAATAGCTTCCCTTCTGGGGTCCATGGTCCCAGATGGTATGAAATGTGGTTCCCACTCAAATGCCCGCCAAGTGGTATCTGTCCCCCACTAGACCGGCCCGAGGCGCATCTATCAGTCATCTCGAGACCGAGAGTGCTCATCATGGCATCTCCCTAAAGAGGTTACAAGCTAGTGAATATGAAGAGAAGAAATGGTTGAGTGTGGAGCTTGCTCTATGTCGAATATCTGATTTTGTCCTTTCTTTGTTTAAAAGCCATTGGTGGCTGCTGTTTGCTAGAGATGAAGCTCAAACGTTTGCAGGGCGTTCAAGGAGCCTCAGATCTGGTCCAGGCTCTCTCTCCAGCTTACTCATCTCTCCTTTCACCTTACCCTGGATTCCTCTCCTGCCCTCAACCTCCGCACAGGCACCCCCGAGTCCCACAGGCCCCTCCTCCAGGCCCATTTCCCGCTCTACATTGCTAAGAGGATGCTGGTGCAGTTTCCTCTCCTGTAAATTACGCACTGCCTCCCACCCCTGCCCAGTTCCTGAGCTTGGTAACAAACTTTCTCAGCCTTTGAGGTGTTACTAAATGGTACAGTTTTTGTAATGCCTGCCTCAGCCCCATAGCCAGAACCAACCAGACCCTCGCTGGGGCTTCGGTGGGTTATCTGACCTACTGGGAGATGGTGAGATGCCGTCTCCATTTTTCCATTTTCTATTTACTGGGAACAGGATTCTAATCCACTTTTTAGCACAGCCCCAAATACAGACCTTGTAGGTGCTTGGTGAACGGATGTGGAATCAAAGAAACTCACGGACACAAAGAAAACTCTCTGTCTTGTTTTCTGCAACCCTAATTCTTGCTGGTCTTAACTTGCAGGATAATTCAGCCCCCTATGGGGCCCGGTACGTGGGCTCCATGGTGGCCGATGTTCACCGCACTCTGGTCTACGGAGGGATATTTCTCTACCCCGCTAACAAGAAGAGCCCCAGTGGAAAGGTAAGGGTGTCCTCTGGAGTGGGAATGAGGATTTCACTTGCAGCCCACACGATTTGGTTTAGGAAGAAGAAGGCTTTGTGAGCTGTTATGCTCCATGCTACGTTGCTACGTGTGTCTGTGGCATATCCTTTTGTGGATTAAAGGTAAAGCCAGATGATAGCAACTAAAGATAAAAATAGTCTCTTGAGAGCCCTTCTAGTGCTATGGCAAAAGAGAATGAACGGTCAGGACGAGGACTGAAGGTCCTTAGGCTTCCAGTGGATACATGGTTTGGCTGGGGCAAAATGCGTTCCATTCATAAAGTGAAATGAAGCAACCCAGCCTCACTTCCAAGGCAGCGGATCAAATATGTATCCCTAGTAGAAGGTGTAAAAGGTGTAGAACAGGTGACTAGTGAGTCAGCATCCGCTACTGGGAAAACGATACCTTTTAGGGAAAGAATCTCTGGGGAAGCCTGGAGCATTCAGGTGAGCCGCCGCCACCGACTCACTCGCCCAAGCCCACGGCATTCCCAGCAGGCTGCAGGGTGGCTGTGCTCCCTCGTGCTCACTCAGAGCCTCCCTGCTTTCCTTCTGCCAGGGCGACAGTGTGCTTCCTTCCCAAGTATTGTGTCCTTCTTATGTTTTCCCAGTGGACAGATGGCTTTTTAGACAGAGTCTTACTCGTCACCCAGGCTGGAGTACAGTGGCGTGATCTCGGTCCACTGCAACTTCCGCCTCCTGGGTTCAAGCGATTGTCCTGCCTCAGCGTTCTGAGTAGCTGAGATTACAGGCGCCGCCACCACGTCCGACTAATTTTTATATTTTTAGTAGAGATGGGGTTTCACCATGTTGGCCAGGCTGGTCCTGAACTTCTGACCTCTAGCGATCCACCCACCTCGGCCTCCCAAAGTGCTGGGATTATAGGCGTGAGCCACCATCCTTTTTTTTTTTTTTTTTTTTTAATGCAAGAGGAGAACAGGAACAACAGTCCCCTTAAACTAGTTGGAAACCTGTGTATTTGGATGTCTTTGGGTCTGTTTGTAGCATGTGGCATCCAGAATGAAGGCATTTCTCTTTACTGAAACCATCATCCAGCCGTAGCTGCCTCAGGCATCTCAACCTGTGTGGTTAGCCTGCTTTCCAGCACTTTTCTCTAAAGTCCCCCCGAATTCTTCCTGAACACAAATACTGAGGCTCCTTTTTTTTGCTTTTTCAAAACTAGCCATGACACCTATGTGGAAATAGAGTCAGGAAACACCTGCAGAAAGCTGTCGCTCAGTAGGCAGACTGCATGAAAAGGCATACGATAAAAAAGTTACTATTTAAAAGTCAATGCCAAGACGTATAATACACTGAATTCCAACCCAATAGCCTTCGGAGAATCGTAAAAGGAATGCACACAGAGCTGCAAACAATATCACCCTGTTTGGAGGGGCCGGTCTGCTCTCCAGATGTCTGCGGCCAGACACCACCGTGGATTTTTTAAATGCTTTTAGAATAGGCGAAGCTCCATCCACCACACACAGAATCACTCATTAAGTCCCGTTTCCATGCTATAAAGAGAAGGTAATGATCACTTCTGCCAAAATGTCATTCTGTCCAGTGTGCAGGTGGTCTGTCTCGCATGTGCATCAGGTAATCTGTTCCTGGCACTGGCTTGATGAACGGTTGAATTTAACCAAATGGTTATAACTGTTTTGTCTCAGATGCAACCTGGGGTGGGAGGAAGCTTTCACAGCCTCACAGGAAGGAAAAATACAGTATTTGTTCCCCTGGAAACTCCCACCAGCTCTGCACGTTTGGCTGCAGAAAAGTCTCTTTTTCATGCAATACTTTCTGATACGAGGAGGCCGCTGCCCGGCCTTGTTTTCCAGCTGAGACTGCTGTACGAATGCAACCCCATGGCCTACGTCATGGAGAAGGCTGGGGGAATGGCCACCACCGGGAAGGAGGCCGTGCTGGACGTCGTTCCCACAGACATTCACCAGAGGGCGCCGGTGATCTTGGGGTCCCCCGACGACGTGCTGGAGTTCCTGGAGGTGTCTAAGAAGCACTCTGCCCAGTGAGCACCTGCCCTGCCCGTCCCGGAGAACTGCCTCTGCCTGGACCTGTTGTCTCCCACAGCAGCACCCCGACCTGCTGCGTCCCGTACGTTCCTAGAGAGCGGAAATAAAACGCACGGCTGTCTCCAGCATCAAAGGCTGTAGAATGCTTGGCACTCCCTAACCAAATGCTGTCTCCGTAACGCCACTGGTGGCAAGATGCAGTTTGAGTGGATGGAGGAGAAATAAACTTATTCCTCCCTAAAAAAAAGCCTCTGTTGCTTTGTGTCAAATAATAATGATGATGACAATAATAGCTGCTGATGCGTATAACATTAGATACCTCGTTTAATCTTCACAAGAACCCGATGAAGCAGATACTCTGAATAATCCGTTTTATAGCTGACACAATGGACGAGGAGAGGTGAAGTAATTGGCTCAAGGCTTCCAGCCGATGCGTGGCAGAGCGGAGACCTGAATGCAGGCAGCCTGGCCAGCATACGGCTTCTCCTACAGGTCGTCCCGTTCCGGCCTGGCCCATCGTTCCTCAGCCTTGTTCAGGATTGCAGCCGAGTAACCAGGCGGCCTGAATGTGGCGGCCCACGCCCTCCTTGAAATGGGGGAGCTAGTGGCTTAATGATGGTACCTGCGTGTGACCCCTGACCTCCCGAGCACAGATGTAACCATCTGAATCGCACGTGAAGGTTTACTTGTTACCCAGTGGCGATTTTTCTATAAAAGCACAGCACTTTACTCAACTCACAAAGCCCAATAGTTCCTACAGTCTAGTTACCATAAGAAAAATTATTCACTACAAGAACTGAGTTTAAGGAAATGTAATTTGTCCCAAGCAAGCAGGCTTCTCACTAAACTCTACAGAAACAGTTTCTCCCTCCACTAACCCTGGTCTTAGTGGATCAGAGTCCCAGATCGTGGCAAGCTCTGTCAGGTGCTCAGTAACACCTGTGGCCCTCCTTGAGCTCTAGATATAAAATGGATCTATCCATATAATTCCACTTGGGAACTGAAAACAGGTGTCTGTGTGAATCCTGTTTCTTCCCCTCCAAACACTCCCCGTTCATTTCACATTTTCCCAGCAGGAAACTGTGATCTTGAGCACTGGAACTACTTCTGTCCACTGGCCAGACCCAAAGCCAGTGTTTCCCCACTCCGACTGGGGATGCCTCTGGGGAGGGTCCCTGACGCACAGAGCACCTTCTGAGTTCTAAACTTCTTGTAGCTCAGCTGGCATCTGGTTCTCAAAGCACGAAGGGAGAGACGTGTGGTCTGGGAGCCTTTTCCTGATATATATCAGGAAAAAATATGTATTTTTTCCTGAAATATATATATATCATATATATATATATATAAGAGATATAGATACAGATATATTTTTGAGACGGAGTCTCGCTCTGTCGCCCAGGCTAGAATGCAATGGCTGCAACCTCTACCTCCCAGGTTCAAGTGATTCTCCTGGCCCAGGATCCGGAGTAGCTGGGATTACAGGCGTGTACCACCATGCCTGGCTAATTTTAATATTTTTAATAGAGATGGTGTTTCACCATGTTGGCCAGGCTGGTCTCAAACTCCTGACCTCAAGTGATCCACCTGCCTCGGCCTCCCACAGTGCTGGGATTACAGCCTGAGCCACTGCGCCTGGCCCTTTTTCTGCTGTTGATACGGCACCCCACACCCCAGCGCTGTTTCCTTACAGCCCTCTTAGAGGTTCCATAGCCTCGCTTCCCAGTTAGGGCCGACCTGAAAGCCACATTCTAAGTCTTCTAAGCAAATCTGCAGAGGAGCTGCTCTTAGCGTCCCTCGCCAAAGGCTAGGAAAGCAAGCGTCCAGGTTGACTGGAGGTGCCTGACCCCTGGCCTCACCACCACGGCAGGCTGGCAACAGCGCGTGCCACCAGGCATTTGATGGAACTCCCTGTGGCCAGGAGGGAGGTGGAAGCTCCACCTGAGCGTCACTGTTTCCTGGAGTGACTGTGGCCTGGTCCCGTGTCCAGAATCAGGAAGAGTTTCAAGATGCCTGTGGCGGGCTGAATGGTGTCCCCCAAAAAGACACGTTCATGTGAAAACCCTGGGACCTGTGAATGTGACCCGATTTAGAATGAGGGTCTTTGCAGGCCGGGTGCAGTGGGTCACGCCTGTAATCCCGGCACTTCAGGAGGCTGAGGCGGGCGGAACACGAGGTCAGGAGATCGAGACCATCCTGGCTAACACGGTGAAACCCCGTCTCTACTAAAAATACAAAAAATGAGCCAGGCGAGGTGGC
>NW_012120932.1:7178726-7188501 GCF_000951035.1 Colobus angolensis palliatus
GAGGTTCATCGAAGAGCCTTTGTTGGGATCACTGGAGAGGGGCCACGGAAAGCATTCTAGCAGAGTTTGGCTAACAGAGAATATGCCCTCAGCCAGTGCTCTAGAGCCACAGCCCAGATCCTCGCCTTTCTGGGGGCCCCGCCCTGTGAACTGCCCTAAGACTGCCTCACTGTTCAGAGACTCTGTCCTTACTACTTCCACCCAGGCCCGTGAGAAGCTTTCGCCAAGCAGAGCAAGCCCATAAATAGCTTTGCGGTCACCAAGGCATCAGTGGTGCTGAAAGAGCTGTGAGCTGGACCCTGCCTCCCCCGCTTCCTCTGGGCCTTGCCTTCCGGACGCCCCGTGTGTCCACGCTGTTGTGTGCCCTGAAAGAACTTTGGCATTTGCTGAAAGGTCACCAGCTGCAATTTCAGATCATGTAGGTAACTCGAACTTCCAACATTTAAATGTAGCTGAAAGGGGCATGACAGCTGCACAGGTGCCAGGCTGGGCTGGAGGGTGGCAGAAATAGCAGGCCCTCCCTTGGATCCTTTACGGGGTGAGCTGACTTCTAAACGGCACTGGCCAATCCGCCTCCCTCCTGATCCCCAAATTATCCAGGCTTCTGCTCAGTCTTGACACCCACAGTGCCGGACAACCGGCGCCTCTCCAGAGGTCTGCGCAAAGCACTGGCTTTTTGGTTTCACTTCCAATCTGTTGTGAACAGATATGTTAATAAAACATAATAAGCCATGCACAGTGGCTCACGCCTGTAATCCCAGCACTTTGGGAGGCCGAGACAGGTGGATCACCTGAGGTCAGGAGTTTGAGACCAGCCTGGCCAATATGGTGAAATCCCGTCCCTACTGAAAATACAAAAGGTAACCGGGTGTGGTGGTGCGTGCCTGTAGTCCCAGCTACTTGGGAGGCTGAGGCGGGAGAATCACTTGAACCTGGAGGATGGAGCTTGCAATGAGGCGAGATCGTGCCACGGCACTCCAGTCTGGGCAACACAGCGAGACTCTGTCTCAAAAAACCAAACCAAACAAAAACATAATAAAAAGAATTACAGGAATGCCCAGTAAGCACCTGCTCAACATCACTAATCATTAGGAAGATGCAACTACTCTAAGCCACAGTGAGATACCTCCTCACACCCATTAGGATGGCCACTGTGAAAAAAAACAAACAGAAAATAACAAGTGCTGGCAATAAGGTGGAGACCCTGGGACCCTTGGTCACTGCTGGGGAATGCGAAATGGGGCAGCCACTGTGAAAAATGGAGCAGCAGTTCCTCCAGAAATTAGACATAGAATTACCACATGATCCTGCAGGTCCCCTTCTGGGCACATCCCCAAGAGAATCAAAAGCAGGGCCTTGAACAGATGTTTGCACGCCGTGTTCGTGGCAGCACTACCCACGCTAGCCCAGAGGTGGAGGCAACCCAAGCGGCCATGGAGGATGAATGGGTAAACAGATTGTGGTGCATCCATACCAGGGAACGCCGTTGAGCTTCAGAGAGGAGGGGACTCTGACCCACGCCACAACATGCGGGATGCCCAGGATATCGTGCTGAGTGAAATAAGCCAGTCGCAGCAGGACAGATCCGTATGGTTCATTTCTGTGAGGGACCTACAGTAGCCAGATTCATAGAGGCAGAAAGCAGAATGGCGGATGCCAGGGACCAGGTGTTGGGAGGGGGAATGAGGACTTCTTGTTTCATGGGTACAGAATTTCAGTTTGCACAATTTGAGATTGGGATTATGACCCTAATTGGAGTCTAGGACTGTTCTATCATGCGAAACCCCCTTGTTCTGTCCCCTCTCCACACTCCTACCCCTGGCAGCCATGAGAGTTCTCTGTCCCCACAGGTTTACATTCTGGAGAGTCCTCTACAAATGGAATGTAGATACTCGCTGGAGACTGCTGCTGTCGCTCAGCGCAGTGCCTCTGAGACTCGCCTAAGTACCACACACAACACAAGTGTTTGTGTTGTTGGGGAATAGTATTCCATTGTGGCGGGTGCGGTGGCTCACGCCTGTAATCCCAGCACTTTGGGAGGCCGAGGTGGGCACATCATGAAGTCAGGAGATCGAGACCATCCTGGTTAACATGATGAAACCCCGTCTCT
This sequence comes from Colobus angolensis palliatus, assembly GCF_000951035.1. NCBI lineage: Eukaryota > Metazoa > Chordata > Mammalia > Primates > Cercopithecidae > Colobus > Colobus angolensis. The sequence goes on from NW_012120932.1 coordinate 7,180,837, forward strand.
ACTAAAAATACAAAAACAAAATTAGCCCGGCCTGGTGGCAGGCGCCTGTAGTCCCAGCTACTCAGCAAGCTGAGGCAGGAGAATGGCGTGAACCCGGGAGGCGGAGCTTGCAGTGAGCCGAGATCCGGCCACTGCACTCCAGCCTGGGCGACTGAGCCAGACTCTGTCTCAAAAAAAAAAAAAAGGTAGTATTCCATGGCATGGCTTTCCCAGTGTGTGGACCCATTCACTGTTGAGGAGCTTTTTGGGTGTTTGCAGTTTCTAGTTTAACTGGAGCTGCTATAAATACCTGTGTGTGGGTTTTATGTGAATATACATTTTCAGCATTGTTTTGCACCATCAGAGGGGAAACCTTCTTAATCAGACAACGATGTTAGCTCCAAAGGAAACCTGAAAACCAACCAACCAGGCCTCCGTCTTCACCCTGCAGTCATTTCCAGGAATGACCAGAACTTGGGAGCTCCAGCCACTCTGTTTCTGTAACGATGTCAGAGGAATCATCATTGGTCTCCCCATGTGAAAGGCAAAGCTTGTTTGTTAATGGCAACATGACGTGTTAGGATCAAGGAAAGGTTCATTCTGCAGTTTTCCCAATTCCCAGAGCTCCTGGGAAAGGAGGAGTTTTCCAAGTTTGATCCTCATGATATCAAAATTAAAATGTTCTTACCCAAAAGATGATAGCTCCTGTTATTAGCTTATTATTATTATTATTAAACTGATACTGAGTGTCAGGGGTGAACAGATTAATACAAAGTGGCATCTCTATTTAGATGAGTCTTTCATTAAACAGGAACAAACAGAGTAAAACACGCTGGAATGGCCCTTTCTCCAGCTTCCATTAGGGAAGTTGGATTGATTATCATGTCAGCAGTGTAGCACCTGCCAGAAGAAATGATCTAGAAACGACACCCGTGTCTTTACCTTCCCCTTAGCAACTGACAGAATAAGCCATTGCAGAAAGCTGTCATGCTAGTAACTTTTCTTTTCTAGCGTATTTCTCAACGTGACGGTATTGTTCGGAATGATTAAGGCAACCACTTTTCATTTGGATTCAGAAACACTTGGAAGCAGTGATAATGTGTGTTTTCTTTTCTTCTTCTTCTTTCTTTTTTTTGAGACGGAGTCTCACTCTGTCACCCAGGCTGGAGTGCAGGGGCGTGATCTCGGCTCACTGCAAGCTCTGCCTCCCAGGTTCAAGTGAATCTCCTGCCTCAGCCTCCCAAGCAGCTGGGACTACAGGCGCACAACACCATGCCCAGCTAGGTTTTTGTATTTTTAGTAGAGATGGGGTTTCACCGTGTTAGCCAGGATGGTCTCGATCTCCTGACCTCGTGATCTGCCCGCCTCGGCCTCCCAAAGTGCTGGGATTACTGGCGTGAGCCACCATGCCCGGCCAATAATGTGTATTTTTAAAACTAAGTGAAAATAATACAGTTAGGGATCATGAATTCTAATCCCTTTTTTTTTTTTTTTAAGACAGACTCTCAGTGTCACCCAGGCTGCAGTGCAGTGGTGCCATCTCGGCTCACCCCAACCTCCGCCTCCCAGGTTCAAGTGATCCTCTCACCTCAGCCTCCTGAGTAGCTGGGACCACAGGTGCACGCCACCGCACCGGCTAATTTTTGTATTTTTTATAGAGATGGGGTTTTGCCATGTTGGCCAGGCTGGTCTTGAAGTCTTGGGCTCAAGCGATCCCTGGCCTTGGCCTCCCAAAGTGCTGGGGTTACAGGTGTGAGCCACCGCACCCGGCTGGATCTCATTTTTAAACTGAGGCATCTGAGTCCCAGGCGGCTGTGATTCCCGGCCCAGCCTTCTTTCCTTCGGGTACAGATTGAGCAACACTCTGGTCTGACCCAGGCAGACTTTCTTTTTTATTATACGTAGCAACCTCGCTTGTCAGAACTCGATTCTAAGCTCCTGTCTTATTCTATGTTCTAATTGTGTTAATGGGCACACATGCATCGCCATGTCTGGTGCTCAGTCATCTGGGGGAGGAGCGTCCTAGAATGGGAGAAAGTATCACCTAAGAGAGGCCGGGCGCGGGGGCTCAAGCCTGTAATCCCAGCACTTTGGGAGGCTGAGGTGGGCGGATCACGAGGTCAGGAGATCGAGACCATCCCGGCTAACACGGTGAAACCCCATTTCTACTAAAAATACAAAAAAAAAAAAAAAAAAAAAAAATTAGCGGGGCGTGGTGGCGGCGGCTGTAGTCCCAGCTTCTCGGGAGGCTGAGGCAGGAGAATGGCGTGAACCCGGGAGGCGGAGCTTGCAGTGAGCCGAGATCGCGCCACTGCTCTCCAGCCTGGGAGACAGAGCGAGACTCCATCTCAAAAAAAAAGAAAATATCACATAAAAGAAAGAACGCTGGCCTGAGGTAGCTCTGGGCTGAGATTCTAGCTAGTAGCTGTGTTATCCTTAGGAAGGCCTAGTTTCCTCATCTGTAGAAATAGCACTACTGGATCAAATAATTGGGTGGATTAATGTGTGCCACACACTGAGATAGAGGTGTCATCTCTCTCCATCTGTCCATTCACCTCAGCGTTGAAAGTGGAAATAGATTGAATGAAAATCACAAAAAGGGTATGGGATCCTGTATTTGTTCTATTAAGAGGTGGCATAATCCTTGGCAAATAAAGATGGACCCCCGCCCCCCGCCCCCCGAAAAGAATTAGAACACGGTCACATAGCAGTTCTTCTTCTGGGGTTGTGTCTGACTGAAGCACCTGCCCAAATATAAGGATGTTTGTTGCATTACTATTTGAAGAGCAAACTTATCTAAATTATCTGAATGTCCACACGCTGGAATGAAGCAAGCTTCTGTGTGCTGACTTGGACATCTTCCCATAATATTTGCTTTCTGGAACTAAAAAAATATACAAATAACATATCTATATTTGGGATCTTAAACCTGCATAGTAAGAACTGCTGGTAGATCTTAGTTTTATCTGAAAGTTTCCACATAAATTGTGAGCACCAATGCCCATCTCAACCACTTGGTTGCCCTCCTCAACCAGTTTGGCTGATCCAATGCCAGTGCCCAGCTCCTGCTGCAGGCATCACCACGCGACCCTGACCTGGCCGACCCTGTGCACAGGGAAGTCTACAGGGGTGGAAGGACGGCTTCCGGGAAAATTGTTCTTTCCTAATGAAAGGGAACTGATGTGGTTGGAGCGGCCCTTGCTCCCCATCTTCAACGGGGGCCAGGTGTTCAGAATGGCAGTGACATTTTGTGCCCACAGGCTGCCAAGCAAGGGGCACAATCCAGCAGACCAAGGATGACAGAGACGAGACAGAGAGGGGCCCCAGCGGAACCACGAACAGCCGAATGAACAAATGGCAGCCGCCACCTCCTAGTGCACTCGTGGCCTGTGAGGAAATAAACCCCCACGTGTAAATTGCTCCAGGTGCTCTATTACCTGCAGCTGAACACATTCTAACTGACATAACTGTCAGGGGGAGAAACCTTCAGAGAAATGCGCATGTTCTACTGTTTTGTGAAATGAGATTATGTATGATTGCACCATAGTTGTGTGCACGTTGAAAGGCTGGAAGGGCAATAATAGGTAACAAAGTACTGAGCACCTACTATACCAGGCACATCTCATTGCAGCCACTCTGTAAGGTGGATGCTTCATGTCTCACTCATTTAAGAGTGAGACAACTGAGGTTCCAAGTGGTTTAATAACTTTCCCAAATCATGCAACCAATAGACAGCTAGCTTGGGACCCAGAGCCAGGCCTGGCCGGCCCTAAAGAAAGTGCTTCCACCGCCACACGCACCCGGCCAGTGCCTACTGGCTGCTCAGACCGCCACCAGCCCCAGGAGCAGTGATTTCTGGAGAGTGGGGTGGGAGGATGGGCTGGTGGTGAGGAGTTTTTTCTTTATCCACTTCTTTAGTGTTTCCTTTATAATAAGCAATTTTTGTTACAAAAGTGGACATCCAGAGATATTGACAAAATAACACTGGTGCCAGGAACTGTGCTAGGAATATAATAGTTTTCTTCCAGATTTGGATCTCTGCTGTGGATATCCACCGGTCATACATGCTTATTGGAAATAGAAAGCATTCTTTCCAAACTTATTCCAAGCCCTGGCTAAAGGATTCTGGGGTTGCCATTACGTTACTATGTGACCTATGTCCCAGATAAGGAACCTGCCAATCTGCCACCTCCGCCCTGGAGAGCCAGGCTCTGCAGTCACCATATGTGAATAATCCTTTGGAGCCTGGAATAAGAGGGCTTTATGCGTCATTTTCTTATCAACGGGGTTTCTCACCTCCCACCTGTGCCTGAATGGCGGCTTCTTGGTATCCTGAAAGGGGGTGTTCAGCAGGAGAAGCAGCTCCTTGTCTCTAGGCTATTTACAGACTGCTGCGGCTCCCTGGCAGCTGCCACAGTCCCCGAGGCCAGAGGGAGTTCCTTGAGGGCCCCAGCAGTTGTCTGAGTCATGTGTTTTGGGCCCTGTTCCTTAGAGGTCCTGGCAGGACCAGCACAGATTTCTTACCGGCTTCCACACTGCGGAGCCGCAGCCCTCAGAGGTGAGCAAGGTTTCCTGCCGGCAGAAAAGGATTTGAAGCGTTCCAGCCACGATGACGGACAGAAGCCCCTTCGAAACCGACATGCTCACCCTGACCCGCTACGTTATGGAAAAGGGGCGTCAGGCCAAAGGGACCGGGGAGCTCACCCAGCTGCTGAACTCCATGCTGACGGCCATCAAAGCCATCTCCTCGGCCGTGCGCAAGGCCGGCCTGGCCCACCTGTGAGTCCGGGGGAGCAGGCACGGGGCCCAGAGCACCTCAGGCCCAGGCAGGGGTGTGGGAGGCAGGAAATTGGGTCCGAAGCTTATTGGCCTGTGTGCCCTAGACGGGAGCTGCGTTTCCAGTTCCTAGCATGAGTGCTTTGACAACGGGCCTTTGACTTGTTTTGAGAAAGGAACGAAAACATGCTATGAAGAAATATACATAAAATTTTTCCAGTTATCATAATGATACCAAGTGCAGTGGCTTGTTGCATTAAAGTATGTATCGTGTTATCATGACTTGTATTTGCACAGAGAGAGCCTCACGGGCACAAAGAAGTAGAGGGATGACCTGAAACATCTCTTTACGTCTTTCGCAGACGTGAGCGTTTTCTTGTAATAAGCTTTGCTTAACGTTAGGAGCTGGAAATTATTCGCGACACGGGAAGCTTGGCAGAGCCCCTTCCTGCATCTGCTCTGTCATCACCTAAAGGAGTGTTTTGCTGGCTACGTGCTTTGTTTCTTCTCTGTGACTCTTTATCTTCCCCTCCACTTGGTGTGCAGGAAGCTGGGAGGCGCTGGTCCTGGGAGGGGAGTGCAGACGCTTCTTCCACAGGGTTCGCTTTGATGCTTTATCCAAGCACGGATGAGGCCAAGCTCACATTACACTGCTGACGGTCACAGCCCAGTGTCCAGTTTAAGTCCAATAAAAAGAACCCGGTGGCCGGGCGCGGTGGCTCATGACTGTAATCCTGGCACTTTGGGAGGCCGAAGCGGGTGGATAATGAGGTCAAGAGATCGAGATCATCCTGGCCAACATGGTGAAACCCTGTCTCTACTAAAAATACAAAGATTAGCTGGGTGTGGTGGCAGTGCCTGTAATCCCAGCGACTCGGGAGGCTGAGGCAGGAGAATGGCTTGAACCTGGGAGATGGAGGTTGCAGTGAGCCGAGATTGTACCACTGCCCTCCAGCCTGGGTGACAGGACGAGACTCCGTCTCAAAACGTACATACAAACAAACAAAAAACCCAGCTTTCTTTGGGCTTCCCTTGTAGTAATTCCAGGGGAGGTCCTCTCAGGAGCTGAAGGAACATGTTTTGGGGACAAAAGAGACTAAAAATGAAGAGCTAACAAAGTCCAATCGTTTAAAATATTTATTCTGAACAATTAAGTGCTTTTAACACAAAAAGCGATAGCATTAGATGACAAGATGTAATTATCATTTGATCACCACAGACTGTGTTTATTTAGGGGTGGGGACCCAGTAGCAGGGCCCAGGTTAACGACGCATTATCCTTGCGTTTTTCCTGTGTGTGATGCTTCAGCTCTGTTTTTACCTCATTTGGCAGTGACAGCCACGCTCTGCATTGAAGCGCCTTCCAGAATGTGAGGGCAGCGGCACCCTGTCCTGCTCCTGTGGGTGAGAGCCCTGCTGATTGACGGTAGACAGGGACTTTGCCTCTCCCTGTGCGGAGCCTGCTGTCCTCAGCCCAGCTGCCTGAGCCCATCTCAGGGCGATTCACCCACACGAATCCGGCTCCTCTGTGCAGGGCTCCTGGCTACGCAGTGGCTGCTGTGGTAGGGGTCTTGCTTATCTGCTGCAAAACTGACTTTATGGCAGCTGAGCAAGGAGACAAAGTGGTCCTAGGAACTGGATAATCGAGGTGCTTATTAACTTGGCATTTCCCACCGTGTGGTAATGGGCAGTGATTTACTCTCCCTAGGACCTCAGACCCCCTTTGTGAAATGCAGAGGATACTAGCACCCCTAACTCTGAGGGTTGTTGCAGAGTTAGCAAGGCCTGTGATGACGACTTCAACTGTGCCAGCCCCGTAATACACGCACAGTGCCTGTCACTACCGCCGTTCCAGGCTCACACTAGATTTGCCTGTGCCTGAGCTGTCAGTGACCACTGGGTGGCAGGCGCAGCCAATGGAAGCCTCTGGGCGGCTGAGGCAGGGTCCTGGGGCCAGCAGGGGCCCCATATCCCAGCCAGGACCCCATATTCTGCCAACTCAGACAGCATCCTTCCCTGGCCCCTGTGTAGCAGACACCCAGGGAGGCAGCAGGGGAAGCCCAGTGGCTAGAAATTATTTCTTTCTAAGAAGATACTTGGGTTATTTTTTAAAAAGACCCTGGCATTGCTTCTCAGGGAGGGAAAGGGTGGTCTTCCATCCTGCAGCAGCCAGGCTGTATGTGGCCTGTCTCACACCCCCACCACCACCCAGGCAGGGGACTGCAAGCCCCTGGCTCGTTCTGGGGAGACATTTCTAGCACAGGCTCCGTGAATGCAATTTGAAAGTTATGAGCGTCTCCTTTTCCCCTTCTCTTTCCTCTTCTCCTCATGGTGGGAACAAGAGAGGCCGGAATACCCGTCCAGAGCCTCTCCTTGACTCTCTCATGGCTATGGGGGAGCATTTCTTTAGAGACTGTCAGTGAGCTTTAGTGCCAGTCAGAACTCTGCAAGATACTGTCCTACAGGCTAGAGAGCCCCTTTCACCCATCATCTCAGGTGAAGCTATTGCCAGGAACTCACATCTCCTGGTGAGTTTCCATTCTTTCCAGGAGGAGGGGTGCTGCCCAGCACCTGGAGGGAGGATGCAGTGGGTCGGCTGAGGGGTGGGGTTAGACGGATGAGGGGGGATTTGCAAAGCACAGGATGGAGCCTGTTTCTCAGCTCTGCCCACCACAGGCCTGGGCCAGCTGTTCATTCTGCAGTGGCAGGTGCATGCAGATTCTGTGTCGAACAAGGGCCTGCATTTGTGGTCCCCTGAAACGCAGATTCAACCTAGTTTTGTTGCTGCTATTGTTTGCTTGCTTTTGTCCTGACCAGGAGGCACAGTCTTTGGGATGAGGCTGCTAGGAGTGTTTTCCAAGGCAACTGACTGCTCACATCGTGGTTCCTCAGACACCAAATGATGTGCCGT
>NW_012120932.1:7189816-7195876 GCF_000951035.1 Colobus angolensis palliatus
CTTGGGGACTTGGATTTTGCCTCTGGGTGAGACTGGAGGGCACTTTAGGAGGACCCCTCCTGCTGCTGTGTTGAGAATCCCCTGAAGGGGCAAGGGTGGAAGTGGGGAGAACTTTGCATATGAATACTCTAAAACCCAAAGCCTCTAGATAGAATTTTTTTTTGAGGTTCTCACTCCATCGCCCAGGCTGGAGTGCAGTGGCATGATCACAGCTCACTGCAACCTCCACCTCCCCTGGCTTAGGTGATCCTTTCATCTCAGCCTCCTAAGTAGCGGGGACTACAGGTGTGTGCCACCACGTCCAGCTACAGTTTGTATTTTTTTGTAAAGACAGGGTCCCACTGTGTTTCCCAAACTGGTCTTGAAATCCTGGGCTCAAGTGACCTACATGCCTCGGCCTCCCACAGCTCTGGGATTACAGGCGTGAGCCCCCGTCCCTGACCAGCATAGAATTCTCATAATAGCACTCTTATATTGCTTGGGATGGCAGTGAAGAAAAAAATGAAATAAGTCTGCCCCCAAATTTCCTTCTCAGTTCAAGTAACACCAGGCTACCACAGGGCAATTTTAATTCATCCAGCAGGACGCTGTGTGAGAATAATCCACAAACGCTTGAAATTCCAGGGGTTGGCCGGGCGCAGTGGCTCAAGCCTGTAATCCCAGCACTTTGGGAGGCCGAGGCGGGCAGATTACGGGGTCAGGAGATCGAGACCATCCTGGCTAACACAGTGAAACCCCATCTCTACTAAAAATACAGACAAAAATTAGCCGGGCGTGGTGGTGGGCATCTGTAGTCCCAGCTACTTGGGAGGCTAAGGCAAGAGAATGGTGTGAACCCGGGAGGCGGAGCTTGCGGTGAGCAGAGTTCATGCCATTCCACTCCAGCCTGGGTGACAGAGCAAGACTCCTTCTCAAAAAATAAAAAAAATAAAATAAAATAAAATAAAATAGAAATTCCAGGGCTGGAGGCCACGGCCCTTTACTTTTGGAGCCCTCAGTTATGGCGATGGGACTGATCTGATGAACCCCCCGTCTGCTCCATCTCCCTGTGCTGAGCGTGGATTTGTGTTTTAGTGAGACTGAATCCTGGGTCATCTCACTGGGAGGCTAAGAAAATATGACAATGACTCCAAGGTGTAAGGAGGCAAGGCTGAGAGGCACCCTGCGAGGCATCATCGCCTTCTGCACGTGTGACTTGGAGGCTCCAGAGACACAGAACGAGAGGGGAGTGCACTGCTGGCGTTTTAGCGTCCCCGGCTCTTTGCTGGAGTTAAGGCCCCCTAGTGACTTCATTTCGCCTTTTGTCTCCTCAGGTATGGAATCGCAGGAAGCGTGAATGTGACGGGAGATGAGGTGAAGAAACTGGACGTGCTATCCAATTCCCTGGTGATCAACATGCTCCAATCCTCCTACAGCACCTGCGTCCTGGTCTCAGAAGAGAATAAGGACGCCATCATCACCGCCAAGGAGAAGAGGGTGCGTCCTGGGGCTGCGGTGTCCGCACTGGCCAGTAGATGATGATACTGAGCCAGAAATAAGCTGCTTTGCTTTTCTTTAATTCCCAGGATTTTCCTCTATTTCTTAACATTTGTTTTCTGGAAACAAACGATTGCATACTTCTCTAGTTGGAAGTCTTGCGCCGTCTAGTGAAAGAAGACTCCACAATAGGACAGTGATTCGTTCAGGAAATAGTTCCGAGTGATGTAGGAACCGCCTCAGTGGACGCTCGTTCATGGCTGTTCACTTAATCAGTGACAAGTGCCACATTTTTGGGGGCTTAACCTTGTGGAGTCCAGGGAAGAGCTGTGCTATCCAGCCTCTCGCTCCCCCGGCCTTCTCATCTGCACCCCACCCCCAGGCCGCACTTTGTGAGGGGTTGGTTTCAGCAGATTTCTTCGTACCTCACAAGCTGTTAGACTGGTCCGGAAACAAAACCACCAGCCTCCTGTGCTCTTGCCTGGTAGGATGTGAAGCCGGTGAATGCAGGCACGGCTGGGCAGGGTCTGCATTCACTGTGGGTTCACACACAGCTGGTTATTCAGAGAGGTTTGCTGATGGCTAACAGGTTCAATCAATGTTCAGCTGCAATACAGTCAATAGACAAGAGGCCATTTCTTTGTGATCAGCTGGAGGAATGGAAACGAAGATAAAGTAAAGCCAAATTTATTTAACCTCTGCTCTATGCCAGGTACTGCACAAGGCACTTTCACCCTCATCTCACGTAATTTAAGCTACATCACACCTATTACTTCCAACTTTCAGTTTCAGTTGATACGACCCTTGTTTCTCTCTCCAGTCTAATCTACCATTGTCTTCTCCGACTGGCCTGAGCCACATAGGTCTTCAGGCCAGTTCCTTTATTTATTTATTTGTTTGAGACGGAGTCTTGCTCTATTGCCCGGCTGGACAGGCTGGAGTTCAATGATGCGCTCTCAGCTCACTGTAACCTCTGCCTCCCAGGTTCAAGCAATTCTCCTGCCTCAGCCTCCTGAGTAGCTGGGATTACAGGCATGTGCCACCATGCCCAGCTAATTTTTGTATTTTTAGTAGAGACAGGGTTTTGCCATGTTGGCCAGGCTGGTCTCGAACTCCTGACCTCAGGTGATCCACCCGCCTCAGGCTCCCAAGCTGTTGGGATTACAGGCATGAGATTATGCCACGCTGGGCCCATGCCAGCTCTTGAATACTCCAAACCTGCTGATCTCTCTGCCAAAAATTCTCATTTCTAGGATGGATGCAGTGGCTCACACCTGCAATCCCAGGGCTTTGGGAGGCTGAGGTGGGAGGATTGCTTGAGCTGAGGAGTTTGAGACTAACCTAGGCAACATAAATAAAGATACAAAAGACAAAAATGTAACTCGGCATGGTGGTGTGCACCTGTAGTCCCAGCCACTCGGGAGGCTGAGGTGGGAGGATTGCTTGAGCCCAGGTTCTCTAGGCTGCAGCGAGCTGTGACCACACCACTGCACTCCATCCTGGGCAACAGAGTGAGACTCTGTCAAAAAAACAAGACAAAACAAAGACAAGAAAACAAAAACAATTTTGCTCTCTAGGTCTCTGTGTGTTTCTTCACCCCTTAATTCTAATCAGGCCTGTCATCCAATGTGACCCCCTCACGGCTCTGCGGCAGCCCCCAGCCTGCGTGGGTTTTCCTTAGGGCACGTGCCACAGTCTGCTTGTGTGTGTGCTGACCTGTGCGTTTTCTGTCTGTTCTCCTACTGGAATGTCGGTGCCAGGAAATCCAGCCCTGCTCCCGGGATCGCCGCCCCCCCGGAAACAAACCCCAGGCCTTGAACAGTTCCCAGCATGTGCTGGAAGCTCAACATGTGTCTGCTGAATGCATGCATGATGAATGAATGGGCTAAACTGGATTATTTTTTGAAAATTGGATTATTATACAGATGTTGGGGAATTTCCAAGTTTAGAGATTATCCAACTTTTGTTTTCTCCTCTGGCTGAGCAAGAAAAAAAAAAACAGAAACAAAGCTCAAATGAAGCTAGGCCAATACTCACTGGAAAGTCAGGGAGAACTAAATTGAGTGGAGGGAGAAATGACCCTCATTTCACTGGAAGTCGCATTACCCGTGTTTAATTGACCTGGGGGCTCTGGTCCCCTTCACTACGGGTCACTCAGGACCTTGTACACAGGGGACTATAAAAAGGACCTGGGGCCGGGCGCAGTGGCTCAAGCCTGTAATCCCAGCACTTTGGGAGGCCGAGACGGGCGGATCACGAGGTCAGGAGATCGAGACCATCCTGGCGAACACGGTGAAACCCCGTCTCTACTAAAAATACAAAAAACTAGCCGGGCGAGGTGGTGGGCGCCTGTAGTCTCAGCTACTCGGGAGGCTGAGGCAGGAGAATGGCTTAAACCCGGGAGGCGGAGCTTGCAGTGAGCTGAGATCCGGCCACTGCACTCCAGCCCGGGCGACAGAGCAAGACTCCGTCTCAAAAAAAAAAGGACCTGAGGACTTCTCTCGATGGCTGGAGCTGCCTGTGACAGCAGAGTTGGGTGGCTGTGGGGGACGTGAGTCTCTCAAGACCGCACCCACTTTATCTTCTGGTCTTTGAATCAGACAGGAGAGATGGATACAAAACCCAGAGGAGTATTTGTGTATAAGCCGGCACCCTGCCCTCCGTAAGTCATGGTGCTTTTTGATAAGGATATGCCGTGGTTCTCCATCTCTTTTCGATGTGGTGTACTCTGCCACACACAGCCCTGACACAGAGCAATTGTGCTAATGGGAAAATGTGCTGACCAGTTGGTGCTTCCCTCTCTGATTTAGGGGAAATACGTGGTCTGCTTCGACCCACTGGATGGATCTTCCAATATTGACTGCCTGGCCTCCATCGGAACCATCTTTGCCATCTACAGAAAGGTGAGTAGACAGGCTGACATTTCGCACCTCCTTCCTGTGGTGGTCTCTGGAAGATTCCTGGGCTGAGAGCTGTGTGTTTGGAGTCCTACCCTCTGTCTTCTCACCAATGAGAAAAGCCACAATGAGAATAGCAAACCACCAGCTTCTCTCTGCCTGGGGCTCCCATTAGAAGAACTGGAATGGCGGTTCTCCCCCTGCCTACTTTCTGGCATTCCTGGGAGGGTAACACAGAAGGACAGCTGGGATCTTGTTTTGAAAGTTGGTGCAACACAAATGTCAGACGTGGCATTAGGTTCCAGGTGGCATTCTGAATCTCTGACATCCTCTCCCCCTCTTGCCTCATCTCTCCTGTCCCCAGCCACAGAGTTTTCTGCTAACACTCATTGGATTAGATTGAACTAATCTAACCTGGATGGTCCGCGGTGATCTCCCTATTTGAAATCTGAACCCTGAGTACACCTGCGAAGCCTTCGTTGCCATGTAATGCTGGGTGTTCACAGATCCCGGGGACAGGGGTACCTTCGGGGCCATTCTGCCTACCCCAGAACCCTAGCAACAGAGAGCTGGGTGGGTTTGTGACATCCGGCAGGACTAGAAACTTCACAATTCTGAAAACTTGTCCTTCATTCCATATAAAATGTACAACAGCAATAAAATCCACAGCAACTTTGCCAGGTGTGGTGGCTCACGCCTGTAATCCCAGAACTTTGGGAGGCCAAGGCAGGTGGATCACTTGAGGCCAGGAGGTGGAGACCAGTCTGGGAAACATGGTGAAACCCCGTCTCTACTAAACATACAAAAATTAGCCAGGGTGATGGTGCACACCTGTAATTCCAGCTACTCAGGAGGCTGAGGCACAAGAATTGCTTGAACCCAGGAGGTGCAGGTTGCAGTGAGCTGAGATCATACCACTGCACTCCAGCCTGGGTAACAGAGCAAGACTCTCTCTCAAACAAACAAACAAACAAACAAACAATCCGTAGCAACCAAAGAGAACAGTAAGCAGAGTGCCAGTGATACCGTGTTTGAGAGTCTTCTATGTATTAGGAAGTTGGCTAACCCGTGCTGTTACAGAGTCTTGAGAGGGGGAATCTGTGGCAGAAATATGAGTATTTAAGGCCTGTATAGTTTGAGTTATATTGTGAGAATAATCTGGTAGATATCTCATTCTCAGCCTTAATTCATGCACAAGTGTTGCCTTGGGCTGTAGTTAGGATATCTAAAGCCATATGATTTAAGGACATTGTGGGATTAAGACAAAATACCAGTTTGCTTTCCTGTGTCTTGTGGAGCTGAGGACATGTTTGGGAGTTATTCAGGAAGAATGTACAGCATTTAGTTTTAACTATACATCATGGTCCCCACTGTCAATTACATCTGGGGTTCCTGTGGGGCGTGACAACAGGTTGGCAAAATATACATATTAACAGGCTGGGCGCGGTGGCTCACACCTGTAATCCCAGCACTCTGGGAGGCCGAGGTGGACAGATCACCTGAGGTCAGGAGTTTGAGACCAGCCTAGCCAAAATGGTGAAACCCCATCTCTACTAAAAATACCTAAAATTAGCTGAGCACAGTGGCGGGCGCCTGTAATCCCTGCTACTCAGGAGGCTGAGACAGGAGAATTGCTTGAACCCAGGGGCCAGAGATTGCAGTGAGCTGAGATCGCGCCATTGCACTC
>NW_012120932.1:7196811-7197128 GCF_000951035.1 Colobus angolensis palliatus
TGAATAAATACGCATGTATGACCCGTGTTTATTTTGGGGTGGAGACTTAACATGCAAATGTATTCCATTTAGGCCCTGTATATCAAAGTTCTGTCTAGGACATAAAGGCACACGGTGTGTGCTTTCTGTAAACTGGCCAGACCTAGCCCATGGTTGGTGGCCTTTTATCAGGAGAGCTACTGAAATGTCTCTTGTCTAATTAAAGCTGTAGTCTTGGCTGGTGGAACAAGAGGCTGGGGGCGAGTTAGTCAGCTGATCTGAAGGCCAGCGCTTATTTGGCTGCTGGAGAAAAAGAAAAACCTATGGCAGTTAGGACA
>NW_012120932.1:7197587-7200090 GCF_000951035.1 Colobus angolensis palliatus
GATCTCCTGACCTCGTGATCCACCCGTCTCGGCCTCCCAAAGTGCTGGGATTACAGGCTTGAGCCACCGCGCCCGGCCTAGGTCTCATTTCTAATTGGGTATTTTACTGTGACATAGAGTCTATTTTGTCCATCTTAGGGTTTTCAGTTGTGCCTAATTCCAAAAAGTGGGGGAAGGTATAGGGAGGCGTGTCTGAGCCTGCTTCCTGCCGCGGCCTGACGTAGTTTTTCAGTTTATCTGGGGATTTCCTTCAGCCAAGAGGCAGGTCCATTCCATCTGTTGCGAGGCTTAGGATTTTATTTTAGTTGATATTCTCTCTTTTTTGTCAAGGTATTCCAGGGGCAGTATTGATGGCCGAGCTTTTATTCTGTCCCATATGGATGCTGGGGTGGGGTGGTTACCTCCCCTGTTCCTCGATGGCCCAGGAACTTAGAGTTAAGACAGTGAAAGCCAGTTAAATGTTGCAGGCCAGATGGGAGTGGAGGTGGGCAGGCACTCATTAACCTTAAAACCTCTTTTAAGCAATGTAAAAGCCAAAAACCCAAAGCCAAAAGGCAAAGTTCCAAAATTGACTTAGCTACAAATCTATACATTGAGCTACTGTGAGCTTGGCTAGTAGCACTTACCTGCACAAAACGCAAGCATTTTGTTCAGCTGTTGAAGCCTCTGTGTGTCTGTCCTGGATTTGGAGGCTCTGAATTAATTTGATCCCACAAGACCGGCCCTTACTATCTCAGATGCTCACTTCTTCTACGATAGTCCTTAGGCCTGGGGGGATTGAATAGTTTCAGTTCTGGAGGTAAAACAAAATATAAAGAATTAGTAATGTTTTAAAGCATTATAAGCCCAGCCTAGTTCTGAGAATGACAGGAAAGGAGGTTATAAGTAGTTATGCATTTTAATTATTTGGTATTAAGGCACCAAATAAATCATGTTACTTTAGACAGAGGCAAAATTAATAAATTAATCTTACTGGTTTTGACTGCAAGGCTGTCTTTGTGTCTCATTAAAGCAAGTGACTTTGATTGTCACCGTTGCCTGGATCCAGAGACAAGGCTTTGGTTGGCTTGAGTTTGGTATCGATACTGGCAGGAGTCGATGCCTTCTTTAGATGGAATATGTGCAACCTGGAGTCAAAGCCCTGTAACTTAGCTGCACAAGGATTAGTTAATAATAAGGGCCTTTTTTAGGGACTGGAGGTCGTGATACTAGAGACTTTGACTTGACTAGAACCTGTAAAATGATTTTAAAACCTTGTGGTGATTAATTTTTATAGCTTTGGTAAACCCCAGCAGAAAGTCAGAAACTGAATTTAGGATTCAATTTTGAAAATGTCAAAGATGTTAAAAGGCTCAAAACAATTGATTAAAACAGAACTGTAGGTCACTATTAAACAATAGTTGCTCATTTAACCGGAGTGATAATCGAAAGATTTAAAAGGCAATCCAGGCTAGGCGTGGTGGCTCTCACCTGTAATCCCATCACTTCGGGAGGCTGAGGTGGGTGGATCATTTGAGGCCAGGAGTTCAAGACCAGCCTGGCCAACATGGCTAAACACTGTCTCTGCTAAAAATACAAAAATTAGCTGGGCATGTTGCACCAGCTACTTGGGAGGCTGAGGCATGAGAATCACTTGAACCTAGAAGGTGGAGGTTGCAGTGAGCTGAGATAGCACCACTGCACTGCAGCCTGGGCAACAGAGCAAGACTCTGTCTCAAACAAACAAACAAACAAATAAAAGGCAATACAGAAGGTTATATGGATGCACAAACCTTAATCCTTTTAGATCTCAGCTTTTCTAAGCAATTAAAACCTAATAAAGACAACATAGGAATTATTTTGATAAAATGTAAAGTGTTATTTCTTAAGCCAATTACCAGACAGGGAAAGAAGAACCTGCAGTGTAGCTGCTTCTCCTCAGGGGAAGCCTATTTGAATAACCTGGAAGTCAAACCTGGAGTGTATCAGGAAAACCTGGAGTGTATCATCAGGGAAACCTGGAGTGTAAACCTGGAGTGTATCATCAGGGAAACCTGGAGTGTATCATCAGGGAAACCTGGAGTGTATCAGGGAAATACATAATTCTTAGCAACCGCATGAGAAGCTTTCTAATTATGTTGACAAATTTAGACATATCAAGGAAAGTACAGAATCAGGTAATAATGTAGGAAAACATTGCTTTTCTAGACCTTTAAGATAAAACATTTTAGTGCCAGGCCATAATAATAAAATTGGAGGAAAAAGGTCACAAGAGTTGAGGAAAAAGCTGAATGAGAGAGTTATCCTCTCAGGCCTTCTCAAGGGGAGAAAAAGCTGAAAGCAGCAAGACACAGCAAAGCCAAACTTCTGAGATATGAATCTGAGAAGTTTTTTTTTTTGGAGACAGAGTCTCGCTCTGTCCCCCAGGCTAGAGGGCAGTGGCGTCATCTCGGCTCACTGCAAGCTCCGCCTCCCGTTCACGCCATTCTCCTGCCTCAGCCTCCCGAGTAGCTGGGACTACAGG
>NW_012120932.1:7201679-7204499 GCF_000951035.1 Colobus angolensis palliatus
TCCTTCAAGGTGAACCCCTGGATTGGACAGGAAATGAGAAAAAGAAAAGAGAGAGATGTAGAGGAGAAAGGTCACGTTTTACAGGAAGGAAGAGGAAAGAGAAAGGAAGGAGGGGAGGCTGTGAGCCTTCCAGCCACTGCCAGGCATGGAGTCAGTACTCAGGTTTATCTCCTGTCAGGGAGAGCCTCAGCACCCCAGACCTGCATGGTGTGGGATGAACCCTTCCCACCTTTGCAAGTCACCAGTCAAGGTGAACTGTTTCCAGCCGGAGGGAGCTATGGGTGCTTTTGGCCAAGAGGAATAAGGCTGTAGGTGGCTCCAAGATAATCAGGAGGAGACTTGGAAGAAGTTGGGGGAGGGAGGGCTGAGTAGAGCTCCAAATCCCTCACCTCAGTTTCCAATGCCCTCCCCGCTCCTGCCCTGGAACAGCCCGAACCCAGCAAGGCCCCAAGGCTGCCACAAATACAAATGCATAAAATGCTCAAATGGTGTCACTAATGGCCAAGTCTAAATAGAGCAGAGCCCCAGTGACACGCAAAAAGAGGCAGACGGTGGTCAAATGCACTCCGACTAACTCACCAAGTTCCAAACTTTCAAAGTTCCCAAACTCCAAAGT
Organism: Colobus angolensis palliatus; assembly: GCF_000951035.1. Taxonomy (NCBI): domain Eukaryota; kingdom Metazoa; phylum Chordata; class Mammalia; order Primates; family Cercopithecidae; genus Colobus; species Colobus angolensis. Next base: position 7,202,296 of record NW_012120932.1, read on the forward strand.
TTGTCACTTCTCTAAAGTCACTTTCATTGCACCAGTGAGACATTGGAGGCAGCAGGCACTGCAGCAGGAAGAGAAAGAGAGGATCCCCAAGGCAGAAGCATCTAGGCAGCTGCCGGAGACTCCCTAGCATCCCAGCCAAGAGGTCAGGTAGCCACAAGCAGCCGGAGCCCACAGGCAGCCCTAGGCCCTGCCCAGTAGAAACCAGACCGTGGGCTTGGGCCCCCGGAGCACACTGTATGGGCCACTAAAATTGTAACTGAATGCAAGTCCACATGCTTGCTGCCTGCAGAGTCCAGCTAACAAGAGTGAGGCCGGGTAGAAAGAAAGTGACTTTATTAACCACAACTAGTAAAGGGGAAGTGGCAGATTCCCATCAAAGCAACCACTTTGACTATTTCAGGGGAAGGGAGGGGTTTAAAAGAGGAAAACTTGACTAAGGAGGGCATGCAGGAATTGTGCTGAGTGCCATATCTCTGTGTCTGGTTTTTGTGATTATCTTTGGTGCCAATCCACCTGGACCTCAGGCTGACATCGTCTCAACAATGGCTGAGTTGTTAATTAGCCACATTGAAGTAATCTCTGGAATTTTGCAGCTAGGTCTCCATGTTTGGTCTGTCTGTCTCAAGATTACCTCCTGGAACTTCTAAGAAGGCACATAATAGATACTAGCATGCAGTTAGCTAAATGTGCAGGGAGTATATATGGTGAGAAAGGGAGCTATTTTAAAGCTAAGAGAAAAGGCTTCTGCCATTTGCTTCAAGGTTATATCTTGAAACCCAAGAGAAGGGAAAAATGTTTTAAAATATATTATGAAGTTAAGCTGCCCAGTTACAGAAATTAAAACCACAGTGAGACACCATTCTCCTCTTCCAGAGTGGCTAAATCTAAAAAGACTGAGCATACCAAGTGTTGGCAAAGAAACTGGAACTCTTAGACCTCGTTGGTGGGACTATCAAATAGTATGACCACTTTGGAAAACATTTGATAAAGCACCTACTAATGCTAAGCAGATATTTACACACTGTGGCCAAGCGATTTCACTCCCAGGACCCACACAGAGGAAAGCAATGCTGTGTCTGCCCGAAGTCAGAGAAATTAGTCATAACAGCTCCAAACTGGAAAAATCCAAATGCTTATCAACATGAGAATGGAGAAATAGCGCAGCTTGCAGTGAGCCGAGATCCCGCCACTGCACTCCAGCCTGGGCAACAGTGCAGACTCCGTCTCAAAAAAATAAAAAAGAGAGAACAGAGAAATAAATTGTGATATAGTCATGCAGCAGAAAACTACGCAGCAATGAAAAAGAACAAACTACTGCTGTGTGTAACAACACAGGTAAAACTGCAAAGAAATAAACTTGAAAATCATAAGCCACACAAAAGAGCACATGCAGTGTCGTTTCATTTCCATAATGTTCCAAACCAGATGAAGTAAGACTTGGTGATAAAGGTGAGAATAGAGGTTACTGTTGGCAGGAGGTGATAGTGACTGGAAGAGATTACTAGGCCTGGCTTCACTAGGCATAGAGTCCACTAGGTTGCTGGAAATGTTATATTAATGGATCTGGATGTTATGTAAAATATTCTATAAATACACATAAGTGTATATTATATATTTGTAAAAATTTATCAAGATGTACCATGAAGATTTGCATGCTCTGCTTTATGCTTTATACCTCCAAGGAAAAAAGTCCACATTTCATAATTTCTACCACCGAATACATGAAGCTCTTGCAATTTTCATTAATTTTACCAAATAGTAGTAGTAGGAAGCACCACCTGTCTGATGGACTTAGATATTGATTGGTGTAGAAAAAAATAAAAAGACAGCATGAAGTCATGTGTAAACTACTATAGAATTTACTGAGAAAGGTGTCATGGCAATGAAGATTGCTGACATAAGCTGGGTTTTTGAAATCTCAGGACCATGTTAGACAAATACAAAAACAGAACCATTCTATTTTTTTCCATGCATAGAAATAAATTACAGATGAGTTGATGAGTTTGGTGGAGAGGTGGGGAATAAAACCAGAAAGAAAAGACAAGAATATTCGTGTCATCCTGTCTTGATGTAGGAGAAATTCAGTATAAACATAAAGAGACGAAAGTGTGTGGAATGTCATGAGTAATTTTAATTCTAAAAGTGCACTGCAAAAACGGGCACCATAAATAAAATAAGAAGACAATGACAATTGAGGAAAATAT
>NW_012120932.1:7205404-7206278 GCF_000951035.1 Colobus angolensis palliatus
TGCTCATAGTCTAGCTGGAAAGTCAGACACTAAGCCCATGAATGAAAATGCGTTGGGAGCTTCAAAGAAGCAGCTCTGAGTGCTCATGGCATCAAGCACTGGAAGACCAGACCATGAGGTCAGAACATGGGGGCAAGAACATTCAGGTTTACAAGGCTCCTACACACATCACCACAATGCTGTATTCCAACTCTGGGTTTCTGGAAGAGAGACTCACATTGGGCCAGTTTGAATCACAAACCTATGAATCTATCCTTGACCCCATCCAATATGTGTGCATATGTGCATGTGTGCATGTGTGTGTGTATGTGTGTGCGTGTGTGTGTGCATATGCGTGTGGTGTGCATGTGTGTGTGTATGTGTGTGCGTGCGTGTGTGCATATGCGTGTGGTGTGCATGTGTGTGTATGTGTGTGCGTGCGTGTGTGCATATGCGTGTGGTGTGCATGTGCGCGTGTGTGTGTGTGTCATGGGTCGTGGGGTAACTCAATACAAATGTAGCAGCTGAGAGTCCCCGTTTTGGATAAGGGGGTGAGGAAGAATCACTTTGCACTGGTTGGATGCACCAAGGCCTAGAGAAGGACAAGAAGGAGCACCAACATTTAAGAAATCAGAGGAAGAGGTGCTGCGGGGAAGAGCAGCAAATGAGAAGGAGCAACCACAGAGTCAGAGAGAAAGCCAGAATCAGGGCTTCCTGCGGCTGGGTGAGTTGTGCAGCCGCTCCAGCTGCAGTAGATTGTTCATCTCAGGTGGTTTTGCTCTCAGAGTTCTCCCTCTGAGCCATGGAGGTGATGGTGCTGTCTGCTCCAAAGGGCTGCTGAGTGCGCAGAGTGAGACGCTGCACGCTCAGCTCAGTGATCTGAGTTGTGAGTATC
>NW_012120932.1:7206524-7211755 GCF_000951035.1 Colobus angolensis palliatus
GGCCTCCCAAAGTGCTGGGAGCCACCACGCCCGGCCCGTAGCAGCTTAAAATTCTAAGAACTGCGCTTCCTTCAGGGGTTTGAGGAGACTGAGGCCCAGGCCCCCGGCAAAGGGTTCTCTCTGGAGACAACAGTAACACCTGGCATTTCTCTCCTCTGTTCCGCAGACCTCCGAGGATGAGCCTTCTGAAAAGGACGCCCTGCAGTGTGGCCGCAGTATTGTGGCCGCAGGGTACGCGCTGTACGGCAGTGCAACCCTGGTGGCTCTCTCCACAGGGCAAGGCGTGGACCTCTTCATGCTTGACCCGGTAGGCACAGATTATGGCATCACCTGTGCCTGGGGACTCCATAGGCCTCTGTGCCTTAATGCCAGTTCTCTGCGATAATGTCCTGGTTACTCCCAATACTTGTTTTGGGGACCAGGGGGCCTGAGAGCCTAGTCTGGGGAGCCAACACCATCATCAGACACCAGGAAGGGCCTCTCTCACAGTGAGGGCACTCAGGGGTAGGAATGTCCTGCAGAGCCAGTTGCATCAACTCAGGCCCTGTCCTTAAGGAGCTCATTTTCCAAAAATTCACTCAGTCGCTTTGGCTTATGAGAACTCCGTGGTTTAAGAATCACAATTCTGCAAATTTCCAGCAGAAGCTTGGGTTCGTTAGAGCAGCAGCATCTAGTAGAATGCTCTGTGCGTTTCACTTTTAAATGCTGGATGCCTTGTGCATCACTTGTGAAACGCTTTGCCAAGTATACTGAAGTCTTGTGAAAACTCAGATAGTGTTGACCAAAGAACACCTCAAAACCTGTTGTGTTCACTCAGACCAAAGGTGGGTATTTACATTTTTGATTTACAGATGTTTATTGAGCATCTACTGTGTCCCAAAGCACCATTCCAGACAGCGGAGATGGAGCATCGATCAAACACACATGCCAGCCCTTGTAGAGTCACGTGTTAGTGCACATGTGTGGAGAGAGGAGTTTGCAAAATTTCAAAATGACATGCAGTTAACTCACAAAACAGAGTTTACAGTATGGAAACCCAGGAACTTTTCAAATAGAATCTTTTGTCTATACGCCCAATAGACCAAGACCTATCGCAGTTTCCTAATGCCCTATGTTCAAAGAAGCTGGCAAACCCTGAGAAATTCTGTGACTTACAAATATTACCCTCAGACAAGAAAACACCCTTTCTAAAGTTGTTGTAGAATAACCGCTAAGAGTTAGATAATTCTCCGTAAGTGGTAGGAATGTAAAGTGCCTGCCCTATGAAATTTACATGTGTTAATGCATTTAAATGTCACAGTGGCTCTATGAGATTATGTCCCGCTGTTTTCCCATTTTCAGATGGGGAAAGTGAGGTGTAGAGAGAGAGAGTAACTTGCGCACGGTCAAGCTAGTGACTGGTATCAGGAGTCACGCTCCAGCAGTCTGTGCTTTAATTACTCTACCACACTGTATTTCCAAGATAACTGCTCTTGAGTACAAGCAAAATATCTCCAAGAACATTCTGAGCAGTTCTAAAGGTGATGGGAGGTGCTTTGACTCAGGCACCCAACTCGAGGATTCCCAGGCACAGACAGATCCTCTGTTTTCTGCCCTCAGTCATGACAGCAGGGCCCAGTTTGGACATGGGTGGGCACCAGAGCTTGTCAACATGACAGAAGGAAGAGATGAACCACAGCATCTTTCCAGATCTCTGTGTATTAGCCTGAAACCCCTTTGGATCACATCACCCTACTATAAAGGACATTTGAGCAAAGACCCAGTGCACAAAGCTTAGTGCCTGCTTGACATCCAGCAGAGGCAGCTTGTGGCAGTTGTCACAGTTAAAAATGCCGTGGACAGCGGCCAGCAGCTCATGGAAACGGCATTCCCTGGTGGGTCAAACCCAGCCTGTAAGTTCTGTGGGTTTGCAGACATGATGATTTGATTTTGTCAGAACACACATATTGTTCAGGCACAGAGACCACCTCCTCTTAACCAACTCTCCATTGTGGGATAAAGCTCAGTGTCAAGGCGCTCATTCACAAATGGGAGCTGTTGTTTCTTGTGACAAGGATCTGGTTTCTGATCAGCGGTAACAGAGTGTATGAGAGCCCAGATTAAAAATCAGCGGTTGCTGGTGACCACACAATCAGAACAAAGGAACACGTTTTCCAGGTTAATAAAATTGTGGAAACAATATTCCTGGAGCCTGGGAGCCCCAGCCCCAGCCCCAGGAGTGCATCAATGCAAAGCGTTTTCACCTGCCCTGATGCAGAATGAGCGCCTCTGTCCAGGTGGTGAGGGAGTACCGCTGTTCAGGTGACGGTTGCACATCTCCACCCTCTTTGCTGAAAAGCAAGAGTAAAACTGACCCCAGCTCAGTTAAGTGAAAGGAGTTACTGCGTTGATGGGAAAGCTGAGGACCCTGGCTAGGAACGGGCAGGGCTAGAGGACCAGGAAGCAGGAGGCACGGCAGTGGTCTCGCAACATGGCCGGTCTGGCCGGGACACCAGCCCTGGTGCTGCGCCTCTCACTCAGGTTTCAAATCCCAGGGAGGGTGTCTCATTTTCAAGCTAAGGCACATGCCTGACCTTGGCCTGCAAGGGGCCCAGATATGAGTCTTCCTAGACTGGCATCCAATGAAAAGCGTTAATTCTTCAAAGCAAGTCAGGGCAACTTTTCAGAAGTAGAAATCAGCGCCGAGCTGCTCCAAAGCAACAGATGCCCACAGCGAATTACAGCTCGTGAGTCAAAGACCATCACTCGTGCACCTGTAATAACCGGAAGTTAGATTTAGCAGGCACGGCAGAGCAGCCGTGGGGTGAGTTAGATTTAGCAGGCACCGCAGAGCAGCCGTGGGGTGTTGCATAAGGAGGGAGCTGAGATGGGCTTATAGCACATCTTAACAGGATTTGAGGAAGAGAGGGTCAGTCTGGATTGGATATTGTCTGGAAGTGGGTGCAATCAATGACTAGTTACCCTAATAATTTTTATCTAGGAGGCAGGGAGATTGAAGTCGTTGATACAGAAGCGGTTGTCACTCATGTTAGGCAGGAGAGGATTGTTGAGTTGTTTTTGTTATTGAGTCTCCTTGGCACGGACTTGTTTCGGACACAGACAGTGCCACCTCTGGTAGCCGCACCTCTGCCATGTGCCGTCATTCTGTGGCCTTGCCTCTTTTTATCCTGGGAATACCTCTGATGTTCCGTGGGAACCTTCTGACCTAGCTGCCAACTGTGCCTGTCATTTTGGAGTTTTTCACTGTCTCAAAATCTTTGACATTCATCAAAATGGATCTGGTTTCCAGGCTCTGATTTTCCTCCTAGTGACTTTGACAGACACGAGCATTTAAGGTGGTATCTGCCACAAGCCGATCACATTTTTAATGACTTTTACTGATATTACCAGAACTAGACAAAGGGGTATTTGGGAGATGCCCTGCAGGTATTGACCACGGCGGCTCCAGGGGAACTGGAGAGGGACTGGGCATAGTTCTATTAATATGTCTGAGGATTCCTTTAGATTTTACCAACTTTTTCCTTATGCTGGGTGAACACAGTCTCTTCCTCTCTTCCCCAGATAAGACTGGGATAGCAGAAACTGTGAATGGTTTCTACAGTTTAATCACTAACATAAATAAAATAACTGTACCACAAATCAATGGTTAAAATGCATCCCTCATACAACAACGTAACTTCTTCCTCTCACTGTTGATGGCTCATCTTCCTGAAAATGTTAATCTGGGGGTGAGAACTTGGGAGATACACACAGTCGGGTTCCTCCTAAATGAGGAGCCTCGCTGACAGTGGAAGGCACAAAGGAAAAGAAAGAAGACTATGGGCCTCTTCCTTTGAATTGTCTTCCTGCGGTGTCACTGCTTGAGCTTCCTGTGTGGGCTCCATGTGATCCCTCATCTTCCCACCAGTTGTGAAACCACCACAGGACAGGCTCACAGTGACCACAGCCAAGCCCTGGCTCTGCCAGCAGGCCCCCATCTTCTCCTGCTGATTGTGGGGATCGTGAGGTTGGCTTCTGTTTCCTGGCTTCTCTTTTCTTCCTGGCATCTCTCTTCATGTTGCTAGGCTCTTGGTGAATTTGTTCTGGTGGAAAAAGATGTCAACATTAGTAAGAAAGGAAAGATTTACAGCCTGAATGAGGGCTATGCCAAGTATTTTGATGCGGCCACCACTGAATATGTGCAGAAAAAGAAATTCCCTGAGGTGAGTGAAGAAAGCCAGGTGGGTGGCACAGAATGCTGTCCCCATGGGGTCCTGTTCGGGTGGTGGCTTCAGGGGCTTTGCTGAAAGAGGTTGGTGCCACTGTTTATGGCTGTGGTCAGTAGGAAGATGATGGACTCTGCCTTTCTTCATAAGCATTTAGTATCTTATATAGCTAAAATTTACCTTCTAAAGGTAGTACTTATCTTTACATTTGAGCTTTTCCAGGATAAATTCTTTAAAAAGAAGGTAGGGATCACATTTACAAAATTCAGAGCTCAGGCCGGATCCTCTCTGAAGTCATTTATTTAAACTAAACTCCAACCTATAGATTCACTCACTCAGTTGCATTTGCTTTTAGAAGAAATAATTATATGAGAGGCCCTCAAAAAGCTCATGGAAAAATGAAATTAAAAGAGATTAAAACCATGAAATATAAACTTTAGTTCTCAACATAAGCTCCATCAAGCTCAGATGATTTTGTAAGGGTTCATACCCACCCTTTAATCCGTCTGTAACAAACTGAGGTACGGGAATTTAACCCTGTCAAGGCTGTCTTTATAATGTTATTTGCCGAAGAAAAATGGGTGCCCTTTAAAGGTTTTTTAAGATTAGGAAACAAAAAGAAGTCAGAAGGAGCTAAATCAGGATTGTAGTGATTTTCCATCAAAACCCTTGCAAGACGGCCATTGTTTGATGAGAAGATTAAGCAGGAGCACTGATGTGGTGGAGAAGGACTCCATGGTGAACTTTCCTGGGCTTTTTCTGCTAAAACTGTGGCTTTCTCAGAACACTCTCATAATAAGCAGACGTGGGCCAAGGATGTTTCTCCCCAATGTTGTAAAAATGAATGGGTGTAATTATCAAGGGCAAATTGTATCCTCCACCTTCAGAGGCCCTTGCTCTCCTCCCCCAAGTTACGAGCATCTATAGTTATCCCTCCCTCCCGCCCTCGCTCCCTCCCGCACTCTCACCTATCTCTTTTTCTCTCTCTGTCTCTCTCTGTCATCTATCTGTCTATCTATCTATCTA
>NW_012120932.1:7212543-7215492 GCF_000951035.1 Colobus angolensis palliatus
CATAAATAATGCTGTAGTGAGCCCCTTTGTACCTCATTTTGCTAATCTGAAAATTCCCTTAGAAGGCATCCCTAGAAGTAAGGCTGGGCCCGGTGGCTCACGCTTGTAATCCCAGCACTTTGGAAGGCCAAGGTGGGCAGATCACTTGAGGTCAGGAGTTTGAAAACAGCCTGGCCAACATGGTGAAACACCATCTCTACTAAAAATACAAAAATTACCTGGGTATGATTGGTAGGTGTCTATAATCCCAGCTACTTGGGAGGCCGAGGCAGGAAAATCACTTGAACCCGAAAGGAAGAGGAGGTTGCGGTGAACTGAGATTGCATCACTGCCCTCCAGTCTGGGCAACAGAGCAAGACTCTGTCTCAAAAAGAAAAAAAAAAAAAGGTATGAAGGTATTCCTAGAAGTAGGATTTCTGGTAAAACAGAATTCTGGAACCTCACTTCAGTCTTCACTCTCAAGTCAGGCCAAGGTGCTTCACCTAGGGTCTGATAGAGTGTTAAGTAACTAAAATAGGAGAAGACTTGGTAATTTTTGCCTAAATGTGGTTTCATGGCATGCAGCTAGAAGACAACAGAATATGATGTAATTATCATTAGAATTACGATTTGGGGGTGTTTCAAGGTGATAATAATAATAGCTAACATGTATTGGGTGATTAACATGTCGTAAACCCTATTTTAGTGTTTTACGTGTAATAGCTCCTTTTATCTCATAACAACTCTTGGAGGCAGGTACAGATGGGGAAGACGAGGCACAGAGGGGTTCAATTACTTATCCAAGGTAAGTGGCTGAGCCAGGATTCGAACCCAAGCATTCTGGCTGTCAACCCATGCCCTTAACCACAACGTGAGCCTGCTTGGAAACAATCAAGTGGGGGAGAATCCTCACTCCCACACACAGGTGCGTGGTTCAGGGCTGCCTAACCTCAGAGGAGACAGCGCCTCCCTGCTCGCTGCGGAGTTTCTGCCTCCTCCACCCTGGTTCCTCTTCCTGCTTTATGAGCTGTGCACCTGCTGGGTGTGGACAGGACAGAAGCCCAGCTGCAGAGCACCCAATTCCGTATCTGGAAGGGAAGAGGAATATGAATCAGGCTGTTCTCAGGAATCTGCTTATTGTGGAGGAAATGAATGAGAAACACTGCTTCAGGGCTCTGGTAGTTTGTTTTGCGTTCATTTTCATTTTTGACAATTGTTAGAGCATTGGACTTGCCTAATTAGCAGAAATATTTCCTTACATTTGTCACAAATTCCACCTGTTGGTGTAGTGCCAAGTGTGAGCCATAAAATTGGAGTTACTAAAAAAGATGGTGACCATGAATTATGAAGGAGGTGACTAATCATTAAAATTGTCATCATTTTATTTATTTAACTTTATTTTATTTATTTATGTATTTATTTTTATTTTGAGATGGAGTTTCCCTCTTGTTGCCAAGACTGAAGTGCAATGGCGCGATCTCGGCTCACCACAACCTCCGCCTCCCCGGTTCAAGCGATTCTCCTGCCTCAGCCTCCCCAGTAGCTGGGGTTGCAGGCTTCCGCCACCACGCCCGGCTAATTTTTGTATTTTTAGTAGAGACGGGATTTCACCATGCTGGTCAGGCTGGTCTTGAACGCCTGACCACAGGTGATCCACCTGCCTCGGCCTCCCAAAGTGCTGGGATTACAGGCATGAACCACCACGCCAGGCCCATCGTTTTATTTTTAATTGACATATAATAATTGTACATATTTATGGGATACATAGTGATGTTTCATTCTATATAATGTACAGTGATCAGATCAGTATAATTAGGAAATCCATCATCTCAAACATTTATTATTTCTCTGTGTTGGGAACATTCAATACCCTCCTTCTAGCTTTTTGAAAATATGTCTGATGTTATTGTTAACTATGTTCATCCCACAGGGGTTCAGACACCAGAACACACGCCTGTGACACAGGTGTGATTTTATTTTCCACACATTTGTTTTAGATTCAGGGGTAGTTGTGCAGGTTTGTTATATAAGTAAACTCGTGTCATGGGGGTTTGTTGTACAGATTGTTTGGTCTCCCAGGTACTAAACCTGGTGTCCAGTACTTCTCTTTTCTGCTCCTCCCCTTCCTCCCTCCCTCCACCCTCAAGTAGGCCCCAGTGCCTGTTGTTTCCCTCTTTGTGTCCATGTGTTTCTCATCACTTAGCTCCTACTTACAAGTGAGAACATGTAGCATCTGGTTTCCTATTTCTGTGTTAGTTTACTTAAGATAATTAGGCCTTCAGCTCCACCCATGTTCCTGCAAAAACATCATGTCATTCTTCTTTATGGCTGCATAGTATTCCATTGTGTATATGTAGCACATTTTCTTTATCCAGTCCACCACTGATGGGCATCTAGGTTGATTCCATGTCTTTGCTATTGTAAATAGCGTTGCAGTGAACATACACGTGCATGTGTCTTTACAATAGAATGATTTCTATTCCTTTGGGTATATACCCAGTCATGGGATGGCTGGGTCAAATGGGATGGCTGCTTTTCGCTGGTTGAGAGATCGTTACACTGCTTTCCACAATGGTTGAACTGATTTACACTCCCACCAGCAATGCATAAACATTCCCTTTTCTCTGCAACCTCGCCAGCCTCTGTTGTATTTTGATTTTTAAATAATTGTCATTCCGACTGGTGTGAGATGGTATTTCATTGTGGTTTTGATTTGCATTTCTCTAATGAGCAATGATATTGAGCTTTTTTTCATATGCTTTTTGGCTGCATGTATGTGGTCTTCTTTTTTTTTTTTTCTTTTTTGAGATGGAGTCTCTCTCTGTCACCCATGCTGGAGTGCAATGGCACGATCTCAGCTCACTGCAACCTCTGCCTCCCAAGTAGCTGGGACTACAGGTTCAAGTGATTCTTCTGCCTCAGCCTCCCAAGTAGCTGGGACTACAGGCACGTGCCACCATGCCCAGCTAA
>NW_012120932.1:7216127-7217249 GCF_000951035.1 Colobus angolensis palliatus
CCCATGCTGGAGTGCAATGGCACGATCTCAGCTCACTGCAACCTCTGCCTCCCAAGTAGCTGGGACTACAGGTTCAAGTGATTCTTCTGCCTCAGCCTCCCAAGTAGCTGGGACTACAGGCACGTGCCACCATGCCCAGCTAATATTTGTATCTTTAGTGGAGATGGGGTTTCACCATATTGGCCAGGCTGGGTGTGTCTTCTTTTCAAAAGTGTCTGTTTGCCCATTTTTAAATTTTTTTTTTTCCTTATATATTTAAGCTCCTTATAGGTGCTGGATATTAGACTTTTCTTAGATGTATAGTTTGCAGAAATTTTCTCCCATTCTGTGGGTTGTCTGTTTATTGACAGTTTCTTTTGCTGTGCAGAAGCTCTTTAGTTTAATTAGATCTCATTTGGCAATTTTTGTTTTCGTTGCAATTGCTTTTGGTGTCTTTGTCATGAATTCTTTGCCCATGCCTACATCCAGAATGGTATTGCCTAGGTTGTCTTCCAGGGTTTTTATGGTTTTGGGTTTCACATTAAGTTTTTAATCTATCTTGAGTTAGTTTTTGTATATGGTATAAGGAAGTGGTCCAGTTTCAACCTTCTGCATATGGCTAGCTAGTTATCTCAGCACCATTTATTGAATAGGAAGTCATTTCCTCATTGCTTGTTTTTGTCAGCTTTGTTGAAGGTCAAATGGTTGTAGGTGTATGACCTTATTTCTGGATTCTCTATTGTGTTACATTGGTCTATTTGTCTGTTTTTGTACCAGTGCCTTGCTGTTTTGGTTATTGTAGCCCTGTAGTATAGTTTGAAGTCAAGTAATATGAAACCTCCAGCTTTGTTCTTTTTGCTTAAGATTGCCTTGGGTATTCTGTCTCTTTATGGTTCCATATGAATTTTAAAAGTCTTTTTCCAGTTCTGTGAAAAATGTCATTGGTAGTTTAATAGGAACAGCACTGAATCTGTAAATTGCTTTGGGTAGTATGCCCATTTTAACAATATTGATCCTTTATATCCATAGGCATGGAATGTTTTTCCATTTGTTTGTGTCATCTCTGATTTCTTTGAGCAATGTTTTGTAGCTCTTATTATAGAACTCTTTTACCTCCATGGCTAGCTCTATTCCTAGGGATTT
>NW_012120932.1:7217470-7221155 GCF_000951035.1 Colobus angolensis palliatus
TTTTGCCTGATTGTTCTGGCCATAACTGCCAATACTGTGCTGAATAGGAGTGGTGAGAGAGGGCATCCTTTTCTTGTGCCAGTTTTCAAGGGGAGTGCTTCCAGCTTTTGCCCATTCAGCATAATGTTGGCTCTGGGTTTGTCATAAATGGAGCTTATTATTTTAAGGTATGTTCATTCAATACCTAGTTTGTTGAGAGTTTGTAACATGAAGAGGTGTTGAATTTCATTGAAAGCCTTTTTCTGCATTTATTGAGATAATCAAGTGGTTTTTGTCTTTAGTTCATTTTATGTGATGAATCACATTTATTGATTTGTGTATGTTGACCCAACCTTGCATCCTAGGGATAAAGCCTACTTGACTGTGGTGGATAAGCTTTATAAGGTGCTGCTGCTGTGTATTTTGATGAGGATTTTTGCATCAATATTCATCAAGAATATTGGCCTGAAGTTTTTTTTTTTTTTTTTTTTAATTGTGTGTCTGCCAGGTTTTGGTATCAGAATGATGTTGGCCTTATAGAATGAGTTGGGGAGGAGTCTTTCCTCTTCAATTTTTTTGGAACAGTTTCAGTGGAAATGGTATCAGCTCTTCTTTATATATCTTGTAGAATTCGGCTCTCTGGTTATAGGCTTTTTTTGGATGATAGGCTATTTTTACTGATTTAATTTTGGAGTTTGTTATTGGTCTGTTCAGGGATTCAGTTTCTTCCTGGCTGTTGCAGGAGAGTGTATGTGTCCAGGAATTTTTCCATTTCTTCTAGATTTTCTAGTGTGAGTACATAGAGGTGTTCACAGTAGTCTCTGATGGTTTGTATTTCTGTGGTGTCAGTGGTAATATCCCCTTTGTTATTTCTAGTTGAATTTATTTGGATCGTCTCTCTATTTTTCTCTATTAATCTAGTGAGCAGTCTATCTATCTTATTAGTTTTCTTTTTTTTTTCAAAAAACAAACTCCTAGTTTCATTGATCTTTTGATTTGTTTTTTTTTTTTTTTTAGATGAAGTCTCACACTGTCGCCTAGGCTGGAGTGCAGTGGTGCAATCTCTGCTCACTGCAACCTCTGCCTCCCAGGTTCAAGCAATTCTCCTGCCTCAGCCTCCCGAATAGCTGGGATTACAGACACACACCACCACACCTGTCTAATTTTTGTATTTTTAGTAGAGATGGGATTTCACCATGTTGGTTGGGCTGGTCTCGAACTCCTGCCCTCAGGTGATTCACCCACCTTGGCCTCTCAAAGTGCTGGGATTACAGGCATGAGTCACAGAGCCCAGCCATGAATTGTGTGTGTGTGTGTGTGTGTGTGTGTGTGTGTGTGTGTGTGTGAGTCTCCTTCAGTTCAGCTCTGATTTTGATTATTTCTTGTCTTTTGCTAGCTTTGGAGCTGGTTTGCTCTTACATCTCTAGTTCTTTTGGTTGTGCTATTAGGTTGTTAATCTGAGATCTTTTTAACTTTTTGATGTGGGGATTTAGTGCTATAAATTTTCCTCTTAACACTGCCTTAGCTGTGTCCCAGAAATTCTGGTTATTTTATCTTTGTTCTCACCAGTTTCAAAGAATCTCTTGATTCCTGCCTTAATTTCATTATTTATCCAAAAGTCATTCAGGAGCAAGTTGTTTAATTTTCATGTAATTGTATAGTTTGAGTGATTTTCTTAGTCTCGATTTCAATTTTTATTGAGCTGTGGTTGGAGAGTGGCTGGTATAAGTTCAATTCTTTTGCATTTGCTGAGGATTGTTTTATGTCTGAGGGTGTGTTCAATTTTAGTGTATGTGCTATGTGTGATGAAAAGAACATATATTTTGCTGGTTTTGGGTGGAGAGTTCTATAGCTTTCTATTCTATAGATGTTCTGTAGATATAGTTCTATAGATGTCTAACAGATTCATTTGATCTAGTGTTGATTTGAGGTCTTGAGTGTCTTCGTTAATTTTCTACTTCAGCGATCACTGTCAGTGGGGTGTTGAAGTCTCCCACTATTACTGTGTGGGAGTCTAAGTCTCTCTGAAGGTGCCTAAGAGCTTGCTTTATGAATCTGAGAGTCCCTGTGTTGGGTGCATATCATTTAGGATAGTTAGGCCTTCTTGTTGAACTGAGGCCTTTACAATTATGTAATATCCCTCTTTGTCTTTTTTGAACTTTATTGGTTTAAAGTCTATTTTGTCTGCAATTAAGATTGCGGCCCCTGCTTTTTTCTGTTTTCTATATGTTTGGCTTCCATCCCTTTATTTTGAGCCCGTAGGTGGCACTGCATGTGGGATGGGTGACTTTCTTTTTCTTTCTGTTTGTTTGTTTAGAGGCTCTTTTAAGGTTGCTGCAGGATATTGTCTCAGACTTTAAGCAGTCCTACATTTGGTAAGTCCAGTCACACAATAAGGTTTGAGGAGCTCATAATGAATGAAATGCACAATTATATAATATTTTCAATTCCTACACTAGTGGGTGGAGGATAGGGGATCAAGAAGGCAGAGGTCACACCAGCTGGACTTGTGACCGCGAGTAGGTGCTAGCTAATTCTGAAAGCCGCTGGACCTTGTCTCTTCTCTCTCTGTCTTCTAGGATGGCAGTGCTCCCTATGGGGCCAGGTATGTGGGCTCCATGGTGGCTGACGTGCACCGCACCCTGGTCTATGGAGGAATCTTCCTGTACCCAGCCAACCAGAAGAGCCCTAAGGGCAAGGTAATTCTCCCTTGTCCACTGGCTGTGCATCTGGTCAGGGAGGAGGGGAGCTCCCTCCTCTCACGCCTGCTGTTTGGCTGCTGCACTGCTTCGTGGCACGTCTGTGTGGGGATGGGCAGGGGAGGAAAAATACAGGGAGCTGTAGTTCCCGTGAGTGAGTCTCCAGGCTGTGGGAGGTTTGAAGAAGGAGGCAAACAGGCTGACGTTATGTGACTGGTGATTCTCACTGGTCTTACCCCCTCCAGCCTCACACCCACCATTCACCGTAAGCCTGCTGTGTGTCTCACTTTCCACAGGCTGCGTCTGACTTTTAGCTTCAGCACCAGCTGATTTGGTGTCATGGACCCCATAGGGAGCCTAATAAAACTTATCAACACACTTCCTAGAACAAATGCATGTAAATGTACACATTACATACACGTTACACGTTGAGGGGTTCACTGATGCCCTGAAGTCCACCCAAATATCCCCTAGAGAATTTCCAAACCCTGGAATAAGAACTTCTGCTCAGAACTCAGCCAATATATCTGGAAAGGTAGTTCCTGGAAGGTCTAATTGCAATTTAATGATGCAAAACTGAAAATACTTGTATTATCAAGTGAGAATCTTATGATCCAGCTGTCTTGCATAGAACCTCCCATAAAAATGCATCTGAATTTTAGCTGATCACAGAAATAGTAGGTAAGGAGTCAAATCAAATGAAGGCCTCTGTTTTCTCTGACACACCAACAACCAGCAACACATTTTTCTGTCTCTCAGAGTCACCTTGAGATTTGAGTTGTTTGAACGCTGAGAATCAAAGCCGTGCTGAGAGATCTAACACAGCACACTGAAGCCAGAGAGACTTTAATAGGTTGGTGTATCAGGTGTTTCTCTCCACGTGAGGGCTTAGCCCGAGTGTATTCACCCACCGAACTAAGAGCACCGATAAGCCTGCAGAAGAGCTGCTGAAGGGAAGCTAAGCACCATGGAGGACTAAGTGAGGCAAGTAGAAGACATGGAAATTC